>NC_057807.1:262200196-262491061 GCF_018294505.1 Triticum aestivum
ATGATCACTAAAGCAAAGTGACTATAATGGTGCTCCTAGAGCTGTATCGGGAGGCAGGAGAGAGCAAGGCTAGTTCTCTCCTCCCTGTGCTATCTGGTCTATCTCTATCGAGGTCCGAACCCTTTGCATGGGTGCCCCGGGGGGTTTATATAGGCCTACCCCCCCGGGGGTACAATGGTAATCCGGCTGGACGCGGGTCCCAGCCGTCTGTCTCTCACTCCACCGTCCTTCCCACCGGCTTCTAGGGCCCCCCGACTGGTGGGTCCCGCGGACAGGCCTGTCACTGTGCGGCGCTCGTGATGACGTAGGCTTGGTCATTGGGTCGTGGCAACAGTGCCGCCGTCTATCGGGCGATCTCTGTCGCCATTCCCCATCTTATCTGGTTAATGACTCGTGGGGCCCTAGAGGGGAGGCGGCCGACTTCAGGGAGGCCGACTCCCACAGGGCCATCTTCGGGGCGCTCAGGCCGCCTTCGGTTCACCCACTGACAGGCGGCCCCGCGGTCTTCGGGCCGTACAGGCCGGCGTCGTGGGTACAGTGTGTCACGCATTGTGGCTGAGGTCAGGGCGGGCATGGCAACAGTGCCGCGCCTCGCCGGAGATCTTACGGCGATACGGCTCACTGTAGCCATGCCAGCTCCTCGTAGGCAGGGAGGAACGGGCACGTCGTGACCGTACCCTGCATCGGGCTTCGGGAAGAGTCATGGGCCGACCCCCATAGTCGGCCTCTCTAGAGGTCGCCAGCTTGGAGTCGGCTTGTCTTGGAGTCGCCGTCTGAGACTCGGCTTGTCTTGGAGTCGCCGCCTGGGACTCGGCTTCTCTTGGAGTCGCCGCCTGGGACTCAGCTAGAGGGGCACGGTCTGCCCCGATGTCTTGAAAGATCCTGGGACCCGGGTTAGCCTACCCGTGGCCCATTACTCCGACAGGTATGGAACCCATGGGATAATGAAACAACAAGACGCAATAGAAAAGGTTGACACAGGGGCTTAATATAAAGAGAAACCTATTGGACGGGGCCCTGCTGCACGTCTGCCCCTTTGTCTCCATTGTGCCGCATCCTGGAAGGGTATCGCGCGAACGTTGTCTGCGGAAAGAGGGGATCTCATAGAAGAGTGCAACGTAAGTGTGCGGTGGATAGTAGAAAATGTAAAATGTTGGCCTGCCAATAAGGTTGAGCCGAGAGTGTGGGGCTTTATTATTAGCCCCTGGTGTCCACTATAGGATTACATATACAATGCCTTGGTTTAATGTGGGCTACCGGACTCGTCTAACCATGTCCGTGGTCTTAACGACCTGGTATAATTTTGTTAGAGGCCGCTTATAGTCCGGCCGCTAGGGCCGTCGCGTATTCCTCTGCGAGCGAAAAGTGCTCCGTTGTTCCGCTAACGGTGATGACGCCGCGTGGACCGGGCATCATGAGTGTAAGGTAGCCATAGTGCGGCAATGCGTTAAAGCGGGCGAAGGCCATTCTTCCAAGCAATGCTTGATAGCTGCTTTGGAAGGGTGCGATGATGAAGACTAGTTCTTCGCTTCTGGAGTTACCTGGAGAGCCGAATGTTACCTCCAGTATGACGGAGCCCTTGCTGTAGGCTTCAACGCCTGGTATCACACCTTCAAAGGTGGTGTGAATCTTGCTGATTCTGGATGAGTCTATCCCCATCCTGCAGACAGTGTCCTCATGTATTAAATTGAGACTGTTGCCACCGTCCATGAGGACGTGAGTGAGATGGTATCCGTCGATTATTGGGTCAAGCACCAAGGCATTTGATCCTTCGCGCCGAATACTAGTTCGGCCGTCCAGGTGATCGAAGGTGATCGAACAAGACATCCAATAGTTAGGTGTGGGTACGATGGGCTCTATATCGCGTGCGTCTTTATGCGCGCGTTCGTGCCATCCCGAGGATGTGCGAGTCGCGTGGATCATGTTCACTGTTTTAACCTATGGCGGGAATGTTTTCTGTCCCCCAGTGTTCGGTTGGCGAGGTTCATCCTCGTCTTCACTTGGTGTTTCCCTTCCCTTGTGTTCGGCGTTTAGTTTGCTAGCCTGCTTGAAGACCCAACACTTTCTATGCGTATGGTTCGCAGGTTTGTCGGGGGTGCCATGAATTTGGCATAGTCGGTCCAGAACTCTGTTCAAACCAGACGGTCCCTCTTTACTGCCTTTAGGTTGCTTATTTTGCTGGTTAGGTCGAGAGCCTTGAAATCCGGCATTAACCGTTGTGTTGTCCAGGCTTTCTTCCTTGTTTTGGTGTTTGTTTTTATTACGCCGTGGCTTCCCGTTGCCATCCCTTACTTTGGATGTGTTGGGGTCGCTGGTGCCTTTACGGGCGAGCCAACTATCTTCTCCCGCACAAAAGCGGGTCATAAGGCTTGTTAGGGCTGCCATTGTCCTTGGCTTTTCTTGGCCGAGGTGTCTGGTGAGCCACTCATCCTGGATGCTGTGCTTGAATGTCGCTAAGGCTTTGGCATCCGGGCAGTCAACAATTTGATTCTTCTTAGTGAGGAATCTGTTCCAAAGCTTGTGGGCGGACTCTCTGGGTTGTTGGATTATGTGACTTAAATCGTCAACATCCGGAGGCCGGACATAAGTCCCTTGAAAATTGGCCCTGAAAGCGTCCTCTAGTTCCTCCCAGCTCCCGATTGAATTTTCGGGGAGGCTTTTCTACCAATGCCGAGCTGGTCCCTTCAGTTTGAGGGGAAGGTATTTGATGGCATGGAGGTCATCTGCACGAGCCATGTGTATGTGGAGGATAAAGTCCTCGATCCAGACCCCTGGATCTGTCGTTCCGTCGTATGCCTCTATGTTTACAGGTTTAAAGCCCTGTGGGAATTCATGGTCCAGTACTTCATCAGTAAAGCACAGGGGGTGAGCAGCCTCTCTGTATCTGGACGCGCTGTGGCATGCCGTCGGCTGTTGTTGTGTTCGGTGTTTGTTCCGAACTGGTGTTTGGTTGTCATAATTGTTTTGACGACCATAGTCCTTCACCGGGGTGTCTCTTTTAGATCCGTAGATGGACCTAGCTGCGCCAGCTTTCCTCTCCAGGTGCTCACGTAAATCGTGGGCGTCTTTGGCAGCTGATTTGTTGTGATTATGAAGTGGTACTCCTGGTCTCTTGGTCATGTTGTTCTTCGGTGGAAGATCCTCGTCGTCGAATTCTGGCAGTAGCTTGCGTTTTCTGTAGCTCTTTGTATGGCGATCGTCGCCGAATCTTTCTTCAGTGTCTAGCACTTTGTTCCATCTGCGATTGAGCGTTTCCTGTGCGCTTTTAAGCCGTTGCTTCTGCTTCTTCAGACTTCTCGCTATGGCCATAAGCTTTCTGTGCAGGTTCTTTTGTTCCACGCGTTCTTCTGGAACAATGAATGCGTCGTCGCCTGACTGTCTTCTTGTCCTGGGCCGGATTGGTGAACTCGTCCCTCTGGATCGTTTTCTTCGGGCGTATGACTAGGACTATGTTCGGCGTGACCTGGTTCATCCTGCTCCATCGCTGGTTCTGTTTGGTCATTATTGCCTTCATGGTTGACCAGAGTATCCATTCTTCTGGCGCTCTTGCTGATATTGTTACTGTTGCCGGATTTGGAACGGCGTCTGCGCCGTCGCTTTGGTTTTTGCCCAGGGGTGTTATCTTCCGGATTGTCACCGTCGCCTTCTTTGTGCGTATCCACCATGTATATGTCGTGTGGCGAGGCGTGAATCCGGCACCTCATAGATTCTGAGTCTTCTCCTACATCGTCGTCCATACCGTCGATGCCTTCGGAGTCGAAGTCCAGCATGTCGGTTAAATCATCAACCGTGGCTATGAAGTGGGTGGTGGGTGGGCAACGAATGTCTTCGTCGCCTGCTTCCCACTCGAGCCGGATATAATTCAGCCTGAGATTCTCTGTCAAAGAGAGGGTTTTGAATGAGTTTAGTATGTCGCCAAAGGGCGAGTGCTGAAAGATGTCCGCCGCGGCGAACTCCATCACCGGAGCCCAACCGGGATAGGCGGGCCCGGGGACGCACGGACAGGAACCTACAACCGGACACGAGTCCAGGGGCCCGGGGTCACCGGTTTCCTCAAAAGCGAAGCCTGTGTTCGGCTCCATCGCTGATGAGGGTACGACCTGTGGGGCGGGGTCCAGCCCTCTGTCTTTAGGCAACGCGACCTGTCCCGGATTTAGGTCCGGGGCTTCTGCCGGGATGATATCCCAAGCAACCTCCGACAGCAGGTCTAAGCCGTGCTCATCGTGACTGTTCGGTGCTTCTGGCGCTGGCCCAAATCTGTCGAAGATCAAGTCTCCTCGGGTATCCGCCATGTGGTTCAGGTTTCCGAACCCGATTTGAGGGCCAGGGCAATAGCTATCGATCTTCTCCAAATGGCCAAGTGATTTGGCCCGCAGCGCGAAGCCGCAGAACACGAAGATCTGCCCGGGGAGGAAAGTCTCACCCTGGGCAGCATCGTTAATGACGATCGAAGGAGCCATCGAGCCTGACGGCGACGTCATAGAGGAACTCTCAATGAAAGCACCATTGTCGCTGTCAAAGCCGGCGGATCTCGGGTAGGGGGTCCCGATCTGTGCGTCAAGGCTGATGGTAACAAGAAGTAAGGGACACAGATGTTTACCCAGGTTCGGGCCCTCTCGATGGAGGTAAAACCCTACTTCCTGCTTGATTAATATTGATGATATGGGTAGTACAAGAGTAGATTTATCACGAGATCGTAGTGGCTAAACTCTAGGAGCTATCATATGATGGTATGAATGTAATTGTGATCGGCCTTCTAAGGACCAACCTCTCCGGTTTTTATAGACACCGGAGAGGGCTAGGGTTTACATGGAGCCGGTTACAAAGAAGGAAATATAATATCCGGATCGCCAAGCTTGTCTTCCACGCCAAGCAAGTCCCATCCGGACACGGGCCGAAGTCTTGAGTCTTGTATCTTCACGCTTCAATAGTCCGGACATTGTACACAGTCCGGCTGTCCGGATACCCCCTAATCCAGGACTCCCTCAATGCTGCCGAAGTGCACCATTCAAGGGAGTGGCGATGTCGGGGATGGTGAAGCACCCATGAAACACGTGAAGCTGGGCACAGAGGTTAGCGTCACTGCTGACAAGGTCTCGTGCGAGCAGCAAAACGACCTTGACTTCATCGGTGTCGTCGTGCCCCCCCCCAGCCGGAGCCGGAGGTTCACAGCAACTTCGGCAACGACTGCGACTTCGATGGAAAACTGGTTAGTCATCTATACCCATTTGTGCGGCAAACATATCATGTGTTTTCTCTTGTTACTCCCCCACCCCTCTAATTATTTTGGAATAGAAATCCTATGGTTATGTTCTCCCAGTCCATGAAATCAAAGTATTTAAGATCCATTAGATGCATATAGTGTATTGATTGTTTGAATGGTATATGTATAGAGTTAGTGATTAATTGTTTGATTTGTACAAATGATTTTTGCTAATAATCTGATTAGGGTTAGCGTGCATGCTAATAGATCGTGGGCAGATCATGAGAATTGATTTTGAATGTCCTACATATATGTTTGTGCCTTATTTTCTCCCAGATCTTGAGAATTAATTTTGAATGTCCTACATGTATGTTTCTGCCCCTTTTCATATTTGTATGTACACAGATGAGGCTCGGGCCAACGGCATCACCGGTTGTAGATCATGTACCCAGTAGTGTGGCCAGAAGCGGCTACGGCCCCTCCCTGGATCTATGGAACCCGTACAATCTTCGGCGGCCGCATCAGCGATCTCCCGGACGCAATCCTTGGGGAGATCATCTCCCTTCTCCCCACCAAGGATGGCTGCCGCACACAAGTCCTTGCATCTCGGTGGCACACTCAGTGTTGCATCATGCCTCTTAATCTCAACTATCATCAGCCATCTATTGATGATTATCCGGAACTCCCCGGAGCCATCATCTCCTCCCACCAGGGCTCCGTTAAACGCATCAGCATCCCGACATGCTACCTGCTAGACATACCCTGCATGGTTGCCGCTGAGGGAGTCCTGGATTAGGGGGTATCCGGACAGCCGGACTATGTACATCATCCGGACTATTGGAGCCTGAAGATACAAGACTCAAGACTCCGTCCCGTGTCCGGATGGGACTCTCTTTTGCGTGGAAGACAAGCTGGGCGATCTGGATATTATATTTCCTTCCTCGTAACCGACTACGTGAAAACCCTAGCCCTCTCCGGTGTCTATATAAACTGGAGAGGTTGGTCCTTAGAAGGTTGATCACAATTACACTCATAATCATCGTAGGCTAGCTTCAAGGGTTTAGCCTCTACGATCTCGTGGTAGATCTACTCTTGTACTAAACATATCATCAATATTAATCAAGCAGGAAGTAGGGTTTTACCTCCATCGAGAGGGCCCGAACCTGGGTAAACATTTTTCCCCTTGCTTCCTGTTACCATCAGCCTAAGATGCACAGATTGGGACCCCCTACCCGAGATCCACCGGTTTTGACACCGACATTGGTGCTTTCATTGAGAGTTCCTCTGTGTCATCGCTGTAAGGCTTGATGGCGCCTTCAATCATCGACAACACGGTCCAGGGCGAGACTTTTCTCCCCGGAAAGATCTTCCTGTTCGGCGGCTTCGCACTGTGGGCCAATTCGTTTGGCCATCTAGAGCAGATCGACAGCTACGCCCCTGGCCACCAGGTCAGGTTCGGAAACTTGAACTACACGACGGACATTCGCGGAAACTTGATCTTCGACGGATTCAGGCCTATGCCAGGAGCGCCGAACAGTCACGACTAGCACGGCTTAGACCTGCTGTCGGACAATGCTCGGGATATCACCCCTGCGATATCCCCGGACCTAAATCCGGAGCAGGCTGCGTTGCCTAAGGACGGAGGGATGGACCCCGCTCCGCAGGCCGCACACTCATCGGCGGTGGAGCCGAACACAGGTCTCACCTCTGTGGAAGCCTGTGACCCCGGACCCTCGGACTTGTATCCGGTTGTTGCTTCCAGTCCGCGCACTCTCGTGCCAGTCGAGCCAGGTTGGGCTCCGGTAATGGAGTTTACCGCCACGGATATCTTCCAGCACTCGCCCTTTGGCGACATGCTGAACTCATTAAAGTCTCTCTCTTTGTCAGGAGGCTTCTGGCGGAACTATGTCCGACTCGAGTGGGAAGCAGGCAACAAAGGAATTCATTGCCCACTGACCACCCACTTCATTGCCACGGTCGATGATCTAACCGACGTGCTTGACTTCGACTCCGAAGACATCGACGGTATGGACGACGATGCAGGAGAAGAACATGAACCACCGCTCACTGGGCGGTGGACAGCCACCTCTTCCTATGATATATATATGGTGGACACTCCGAAGAAAACCAATGGCGATGAGGCAATGGAGGATAACCCCTCAGGGAGAAAAACAAAGCATGGGCATCGTCAACGCCGCTCCAAGCCCTGCCACAACAATACCGGCCCAGGAGATGAAAACAATCCGGATGGTGCCGAAGAGGAATACAACCCTGATCAGCCCGCCTTCGAGAAGGCCGAGCAGGAAGATGAGCAGGTCAACCCAGATGAACAGGCGACGGACGGATATCCGGAGGAAGACAACTACATGCCCACCCTCCGAACATGAGATTAGCCTCGGCGACGACGAGTTCGGCGTGCCTGAGGATCCTGTGGAGCAGGAGCGCTTCAAGCGTCGGCTTATGGCCACTGCGAGGAGCCTGAAAAAGAAACAGCAGCAACTCCAAGCTAATCAAGACCTGCTCACAGATAGATGGACTAAAGTTCTGGCAGCCGAGGAATATGGACTCGAGCGCCACACGGCTGACCGGCAAACCCGTGGCCGGGATAACACGGCATATCAGCCCGAATACCAGCCCGTACCCCCACGCCAATACACTACGGCCCGGGGCAACAGGAAAGACCTGCAAGATATACTGGAAAACAAAGCAGGACAGCCAAGATCGATCTACGGATCATGAGGGCGCCCCAGCACGCGACGATGACCGTCGCGACGGATACACCATAAACAAGTCCGGCCGGGCCAAACATAGCCACCCAGACCAATTCGAACTGCATAGCCACATAGCACGGCACAGAGGCGCTGCACACCCCCTGTGCTTCACTGACGAAGTGATGGATCATGAATTCCCAGAAGGATTCAAACCCGTAAACATCGAATCATACGATGGCACAACAGACCCTGCAGTATGGATCAAAGATTTCCTTCTCCACATTCACATGGCCCGCGGAGACGACCTACACGCCATCAAGTATCTTCCCCTTAAGCTCAAAGGACCCGCCCGGTAGTGGCTAAATAGCTTGCCAGGAAAAACCCAAGTCCATGGCAGCTCTCACAACACTAATGACCCGCTTTTGCACGGACAAGGATAGCTGGTTGGCTCGCAGCAGCACTACGCCACGTTCTGGCACTTCGGATGGCTGCGACAATAACGGCAAGCCACGACGTAGCAGACATAAGCGATGGAACAACGGCGACAACACTGAAGACACGTCAGTCAACGCCGGATTCAGCGGACCCAAGTCCAGTCAGTGGAAGAAGCCTTTCAAAAGAAACAATCAGGGACCGTCCAGTCTGGACCGTATACTGGAGCGCTCGTGCCAAATTCATGGCACCCCGGACAAGCCAGCCAACCACACTAATAGAGACTACTGGGTGCTCAAACAGGCCGGCAAAATAAACGCCAAACCCAAGGATAAGGGGCTGCACAGCAATGATGACGAAGAGCCCCGGCATCCGAACACGGGGGGACAGAAGAAATTTCCCCCCAGGTGAAAACGGTTAACATGATCTACGCCACCCACATCCCCAAGTGGGAACGGAAGCGAGCACTACGGGACGTCTATGCGATGGAGCCAGTCGCCCCCAAATTCAACCTATGGTCAGCTTGTTTGATCACCTTTGATCGTAGGGATCATCCTACTAGCATCCATCATGGTAGCTCAGCTGCATTGGTCCTAGACCCAATCACCGACGGATTCCACATCACGCGAGTCCTTATGGACGGCGGCAGCAGCCTGAACCCTGCTTTATCAAGACACAGTGCGTAAAATGGGCATCGACCCTTCAAGGATCAAGCCCACCAAAACCACCTTTAAAGGTGTAATTCCTGGAGTAGAGGCCCATTGTACGGGCTCTATAACATTGGTAGTGGTCTTCGAATCTCCGGATAACTTCCGAAGCAAAGAGTTAATCTTCGATATCGTCCCTTTCCGTAGTGGCTACCACGCACTGCTCGGACGAACCGCATTCGCCATATTCAATGCAGTACCACACTATGCATACCTCAAGCTCAAGATGCCAGCACCACGTGGGGTCATAACAGTCAACGGAAATATGAACCGCTCTCTCCGTACAGAAGAGCATACTACAGCCCTCGCAGCGGAAGTACAATGCGGCCTCCTCCAACAAACCACCAATCCGGCGACAACAACTTTGAGCACTGTCAAGCGAGTCCGGAACACCCCGCAACAGGATCATCAGGCACGCCAGGAGCGCGACTAGCAGTCCGGCCTCCCCTCAAACCCCATCAAAGCAGCATTCGTGCCACGCGTACACAATTACGCACTCAACATAACATGGGCATAGGTGGAGGCGCAGCAATGACTCGGTCAACAGTGCGGTATAACCACTACATACCCTCATCACTCTCCCTTTTTATTTTTCAGGACATTGCTTTAGAGCAGCCTCTTCAGAAGAGATGGATTGTCGGACTCACATAGGAGAGAAAACCAAGGAGGCAACAGGCTTTGCGCACAAAAGGAAATAACCAGGTGGAATCTGTTCACGATCGTTATACCTGTTTTACATACCTACATGCAGCCGGCCCTTGGATAGGACATGTTAAATAGTCCTATTTACTTCTGCTTAAACGCACCATTGTAAACATACGCTTAAACGTATTAGTCATCAATGGGAAACAATATATAGCATCAGCTTATTATTCCTATTTGCGCATATTTATTGCAAATGTTTATTTAATATTGCATCCGTACACCTTGGTATGATTAGTTTGCCGGGGGCTTCATATGGCGCCTCATAATACGGCAAAGCAAGTCCGAACACTTTCATCAGTGCGGCACCCCGAACTTATAGCACTATATGCATCAGCTCCGAATCACGTCTTGGATCAATAGTTGGGTTCGCCCGGCTCCCTTGTTTTGGTACCTTAAGTTCCGTTATATCGGCTCAGGTTGCGCAGGGAGAACTACTGCGATTGTGTCCCGGTTCTTCTGGACGAGCACCTCAGTAGAGAAAGCCGAAAACTAACCAGCATGATGCGGCGAGAGCTGGTCGCTGTTCGAGAGGTCTTAAAATCCTTAAAGATTTTTTCTGCTTTAGGCGAGGAATCGGCTTCGTCTGATCTAGGCGTGTATAGCGCCCCAATTCGGCCTTCCAAATTCTAGGGGTTCGCCAAAATTTAAAATTGTAGACTTCTATGGCTAAGTGAAAGTTATAAAGCCGCATAGTCCGATTGCCTTGTTCGCTGCGCCGGATACCTCCTTAAGGGACCAAAAATTTGGATAAAGAGTATCCGGGTTTTTCCAGGAACACCCCGGTACTAGTTACATGGGGGAGGAAGCCGACGACTGGCCTACTTTCAGAATTCTATAAACAGCCGCACAGAAGGTAATATTTTAAATCAAACAGTGCTACATAGCACAAGTAACTTCGTCTTTATATTACAACAGTGACAGAGGTACATTTATTCAATGATCTTGTCCTTGGTACATTCATCGGCCATGAGACGAGCGCCCTTCATAACGTGTCAGGACCCCGACTCAATGCCACATCGATCTAGCATGTAACACCTCATATCACTTTGCGGCCTCACGCACGGTATCCCCACGGATGTCGCCTTACCTTTGCCCGGGACCGTTTGCGCCTTTTGGCACACATATATGATAGTGTCGCTAGCATCCATATGATAAGGAGCCCGGGCTGACATGGCTAGTCGTAAACCCAAAGTGGCACTAACTTACAGGGACAGGCATACATGACCCAGCAACGAACGTGTCGGTCATCAGCGAGTGAATCCAGGCTGTAGCGCTGGGCTAGCAGTACTCCGGTGAACCGGGCTGTAGCGGGCTAACAGGACTCCGGTATTCATCGCGTGACATTTCCCCGAAGGGACAGACACGGGAACGAAGAAGGACACATGCCGGCCAGCCTGAGTGTTCCGGAGCAGTAGCAAGCTACCATGGCTCAGTGGAAGCACTAGGAGACATTTCCAGGTAAGTAAGGCTACTAAGGATAAACAACTAGATAGTCAGATCCCACACATAACAATACACATTATACGTACGCATAACATGCAAGTATGTGCTGTACAACATGGCATCACAGCATAACTCAACAACTCATATAGATAAAGGCTCAGAGAGCCATTATAGCATTTATTGCAAACAGGGGTCATAGGACCCATCATACAGAGCATACAAGCAACAAGAGGAAGCATTACATGTCTGGGTACAGACATCTACAAAAGAAAAAGGCTGAAGAGCCTGACTATCTACAACATCCGATCAAGATCGTAGCTGAGGTACAAGCTACTTGTCGAAGTCCACGAGAACACTAGTAAGACCGAAGTCTCCGCTGCAAAAACGTAAATAAAGCAACATGAGTACAAAGGTACTCAGCAAGACTTACATCAGATCCTATCATACATGCATTTGTATCAAGAAGGTAATGTGGGGTTTAGTTGCAGCAAGCCAGGTTTGACTCTGTGGCTATCCTGTTCTACGACTACCAGAACTTCTTTGAGGTGATATGGCGCATACGAGTCCACTAATCACCACACAATACACTACTATGGATTCATTCCCGTCCCTCTACGAGAAGGCCATCCATAGCACTCACACTTGTCTTGATGCATTTTATAGTATCCACTTCAAGTTTTCTATGTACCATGTAAGCATCCAAGAAGTCCATATCCGCGGACCCGGCTATTCGAATAGATCATGTTATCCCTGCAGGGGTGTACTTCTTCACACACGCTCTCGCCACTTACCACCATGTACACGTCGTGTATCTCGGCAACCTTCAAGCGGAAGCCTGGCAAGGGAGTCGGCCACGACCTGACTAACCACACAAGACTCTAGTCCAGGTTTATCGCCTATTCGGGTTCCATCCGCAAGGAGATCTGGCCGGGGTGTCGCTCACGGCCCCAAACGATGTGAGCAGGGTTCCCAAGCCCACCATCCGGGTGCCACTTGGTACACCGTGCCACTGTGCCTAGTTTGTCCCAAGCCCACCTGGCCGGGTGCCACTTGGTAGACTACTAACACTACCTATAAACACCAGAAACTAGTTGCGACTCCTGGACAGAGATCAAGTTGGTTAATAAGTCGAGAGGGCTTGGAGCGCCCGGAGCCCAATGTGTGGTAGTATCGAGTCATTGGACAACATACATAGAACTCAATGCTTAAGGACGGTTCCAGTGAGACAACCCACCATGTACTCCTACATGGCCTCTCACCGCTACCTTTACCAAATCGTGTTCACACACTTAACTCTCAGCACCAGAACAACTCATAACACTCCAATTCATTCCCAATGAATCAGACCTGACACAACTCTAAGCAATAGCAGGCATAGCATGGTAGGAACAAAACATGGGATCAATCAACTCCTACACATGCTAGTGGGTTTTAACTATTTACTGTGGCAATGACAGGTCATGCAGAGGAATGGGTTCAACTACCGCAGCACAAAGTAGCAGATGAATTGTTGTTGTCCTAATGCAATAACTGAGAGCAGGAGCGAGAGAGTAGGATTATATCGGAATGAACAAGGGGGTTTGCTTGCCTGGTATATCAACAAGGAAGGCACTGCTTCATAGACAGGTACTCTCGAGCACTCTCCAGAGCAGGACCTATCGAGAAGGAACGGTGCCAACAATCAAAACACAAGCATATGCAACAATATGATGCATGATCATGGCATGTAGATGTGATGCTGTTTGAGCTAATGCAGCTAGCATTAATTTGCTTGAAGTCCATTTGAATCAAGAATTCAAATGCAACTCCAAGCTAAGTCTTTATAAATGCCATTTATGTGTTTTCACCTATACAGCATGTATAAGTTGGTTTTTCATGCATGAAACTAGTACAGATGGATAGATTGCATTTTTCTGATAATTTTTCATATATAAATTATTTCAATCTGAGCTACGGTTGAATTTCTATGATTTTTTGAAGTTTTGCTAATTTTCTGGAATTTCCTGATTTAAAATTATTAAACTAATTCCAGAGAATAAATAATTGCGTCAGCCTGACGTCAGCGTGACGTCAGCAAGTCAACGTGGCTGACCAGGTCAAACCTGATGTGTGGGGTCCACACGTCAGTGTCATGGCTAACTAACAGAGTTAATTAATTGTCAAACTAATCATAAACTGAAAATTAGCAGAGCCGGGCCCCACATGTTAGTGTCACCAGTGGGGGTTAGTTAGCGGTGTTGACCCGGTCAATCCCGCCGGCGTTTAGCCGCCGGCGAGGCCGAACGCGGCGGAGGGGCACGGGAATCGCCCTCCGGCGACCATTTAGGCGGCGGAGACCACGGACGAGGAGCTGGAGCTCGTCCGCGTCGTTTGGAACAAGTGGGAGAGGCGGGGACAGCCGGAGCTCGCCGGAGCGGAGCTCGGGGCGGCGGCCGGTGTTCGGGCGCGAGCGGGGATGCGGCTGCGGTGTGCGGGGGCGAGAACGGAGAGGGGGAGGAGGAGCAGCAGCTCACAGCGGTTGCAGCGGGCGTCGAAGCGGGCTCGGGGACGCGCTGACGGCTGCATATGGTCGCCAGAGATCTTCACGGCCGTGGGTTGAAGAAGGCGGCGGCGACGGCTCCACGGAGCGTCCGGCGTCTTCTGGCTTGACGGAGAGGACGAGGGAGTCGTGGCGGAGCTCGTGGACTCTACGGAGGGGCGAGGGGACGGCAGGGAGCGCGTCGACAGTGAGCTGCGGCGGTAGCAGCGCTTCGGGCGCGGGGAAAGGGAGAGGTCCAGGGGAGGAGGGGGAGCGAGAGAGAGTGGGAGAGGACCGGGGAGGCGCGTGGCGATGTGCGCGTTATCCAGGCGAAATGGGGAGAAGCAGGAGGTGGCAGGGAGACGTGGCCACGGCCGGCTGTGGCGCGGCCACGCAGCAGCTCCTACTGGCAGGAGCTTGAAGAAGCTCCTCGCAGTTGGGCTGGGCCGGCCTGCTGGGCCACGCGGTGCCGGGCCAGCACAGGAGCTGGGCCGCAGGTAGGTCCAGGTAAGGTTTTTCCCCTTCTTTTTTTCTTTTTCTATTTTTCTGACATTTGTTTGGTTTAAATAAAATACTAAACCATTTTATTTTCTTATGCCAATTTTTGTAGGGGCTAGTGGCATTATTCCAGAGCTCCTCAACAAGTGGCATAATTTTTGGACATATATTAAATATATATATCTAATATATATCCAATGCAAATATTTATGCATTAATTCCAAATGGTCAAAATAAATACTGGTGAGCTCCTAAAAATATTGGTTTGATTTTTATCTCTGTCCAATATTTTCAGAGAGCAACATGAGCATTTTCTTGGACCCTTTTTGGAGCAATTTTTATTTGGGTCATTTCCAGAAATGATTATGAGGGTTTCTCAAATCCTCATTTCAAATTTAAATGAAATTTAAACATGATGCACAAATGACTAGCTAGTCCAGGTCATACCAGAACTAGGGATGTGACAACTCGCCCCCACTTGAAAGAATCTCGTCCCGAGATTCCGGGGTCGACGGAAAGAAAGTGGGGTACTCCAGTCGAAGACGATCTTCTCGCTCCCAAGTAGCTTCTCTCTCGGAATGATGAGACCACTGAAGTTTGAGAAACTTGATATTATGACGTCGAGTGACACGCTCTGCTTGATCAAGAATGCGAACCGGGTACTCTCGGTATGTGAGGTTATCTTGGAGATCAAGCGTTTCGTGGTCCACTCCGCGGATAGGATCTGAGAAGCAACACCTGAGTTGAGAGACGTGGAAGACATCATGAACTCGAGAAAGATGTGGGGGTAGTTCCAACTGGTAGGTAACCTCTCCTCGTTTAGCGAGAATGCGAAAAGGACCAATGTAATGAGGAGCCAACTTGCCCTTGATACCGAATCGATGGGTACCCCTCAAAGGAGTAACCCGAGGGTAAGCTTTGTCGCCAACTTCATAAGTCATATCCTTATGATGACGATCATACTGGCTCTTTTGACGAGACTGGGCTGTTCTCAAATTCTCACGAATGATGCGGACTTGCTCTTCTGCCTCCTGGATCATGTCCGGTCCAAAGAATTGTCTTTCATCGGTTTCTGACCAGTTCAAGGGTGTTCGGCATCTTCGTCCATAGAGAATCTCAAAAGGAGCTTTCTTGAGACTGGATTGATAGCTATTGTTATAAGCAAACTCGGCAAAAGGAAGACATTTCTCCCAATCCATACCGAATGAGATAACGCAAGCTCTAAGCATGTCTTCGAGAATTTGGTTGACCCGTTCCACCTGACCACTTGACTGAGGGTGGAAAGCGGTACTAAAAAAAAGATGGGTTCCCATGGCAGTTTGGAAACTCTCCCAGAAATGAGAAGTGAAAAGACTACCACGGTCTGAATTGATCTCTAGTGGAACACCATGAAGTGATACTATTCGAGAAATATATAAGTCAGCGAGCTGACTAGCAGTGATACTCTCTCGAACAGGAAGGAAGTGAGCCACTTTGGAAAGACGGTCAATGACTACGAAGATAGCATTATTCCCTTTCTTGGTGCTGGGAAAACCGGTGATGAAGTCCATACCAACTTTATCCCATTTCCATTCAAGAATAGCTAAATGCTGAAGGGTGCCAGCAGGCCTTTGATGCTCTGCCTTAACGTGACGACAAACGTCACATTTAGCAATGAACTCAGCGATTTCTCTCTTCATCCTAGTCCACCAGAACCTCTCGCGTAGGTCCTGATACATCTTAGTACTACCGGGATGAATCGTGAGAGGGGATTCATGTGCCTCCTTAAGAATCAATTGTCGCAGATGTTGATTCTTGGGAACCACCAAGCGATTCTCAAAGAAAACAACACCACGATCATCCATAGAGAAACATCCACCAACTCCCTTCTTAATGTTTCTCTTGATCCGGGAAATTCCCGTGTCCTGCTTTTGAGCTGCGATAATCCGATCCTCAAGATCAGGTTTCACCACCAAGGTAGAATGGAATCCGTGAGGAGCTATGTGAAGATTAAGCTTACAAAATTCCTCATGGAGAAGTGGTTGGCCCTGCTGCAACATAAGATTGTTGCAATAGGATTTATGACTTAGCGCATCAGCCATGACATTGGCTTTGCCTGGGGTGTAGGTAATCCCTAGATCATAATCTGAGATCAACTCCAACCAACGTCTTTGCCTAAGGTTCAGATCTGGTTGAGTGAAGATATACTTGAGACTCTGGTGATCGGTGTAGATCTCACAACGTTTACCAAGAAGGTAATGTCGCCAGGTCTTGAGTGCATAGACTACGGCTGCAAGCTCTAGGTCATGTGTAGGATAATTCTCCTCATGTGGATGCAATTGTCGAGAGGCATAGGCAATCACATGACGATCCTGCATAAGAATGCAGCCTAGTCCCTGTCGTGAGGCGTCGCAGTAGATAACAAAGTCTTTAGTGAAATCCGGTGGCACAAGTGTGGGAGCAGAAGTCAGGGGTCTTTTCAGTTCCTGAAAACTGTACTCACACTGTGGGGACCACTCAAACTTTTTATCTTTCTTGAGAAGTTCTGTGAGGGGTTTGGCCACTTTAGAGAAGTTTTCAACAAAGCGGCGACAATAGCTAGCTAGACCAAGGAAACTCCTAACTTGTTTGACTGATTCAGGTGGAGTCCAATCAAGAACGGCCTTAAATCTCTCGGGATTGTCAGCAATGCCCTTACCAGATATCACGTGGCCTAGGTAGGTCACTTCTGGCAACCAAAATTCACACTTGGAGAACTTGGCATAAAGGCGGTGCTCTCTGAGTTTCTCTAACACAAGTCTAAGATGTTCATCATGCTCTTCCTCGTTCTTCGAGTAAATAAGAATATCATCGAGGTAAACCACGACGAACTTATCTAGGTACTCCATGAAGATCGAGTTCACCAAGAGGGAGAATGTGGCTGGATCATTGGTTAGGCCGAAGGACATGACGGTGTACTCGTACTGGCCATAACGAGTGACAAAAGCCGTTTTGGAAATGTCCCCATTTCTGATTTTGATTTGGTGGTAGCCTAACCTCGAATCCATCTTGGAGAAGACCGAGGATCCAGCGAGCTGATCATACAGATCGTTGATCCTGGGAAGCGGATATTTGTTCTTTATCGTGACCAAATTAACGGGATGATAATCTACAACCATCCGGTCCGTACCATCCTTCTTCTTGACGAAGAGGACGGGGCAAGCCCAAGGAGAAGAACTAGGACGGATGAAACCCTTTTGCAAAGACTCGTCAAGTTGTTTCTTAAGCTCGGCTAGTTCTAAGGGTGCCATCTTGTAAGGTCTCCTAGAGATTGGAGCAGTTCCTGGGATAAGATCTATGACGAACTCTACATCTCTATCAGGTGGAATACCTGGCAGTTCCTCTGGAAAGACATCCGGAAAGTCACGGACTACCGGGATATCTTCAAGGTCTGGAAGAGGGCTGGCATTAAGAGAATAGAGCTGATGCCTTGCAACTCTAGTGGAGACAGTGACTATCTTGCCAGATGGGTGTGTAAGCTGAACGGACCTAGTGTAACAATCAATCTTGGCATAATGAGCTGTCATCCAGTCCATACCCAAGATGATGTTAATATCTATAGACTTGAGGGCTATAAGTGATGCGAGGAATACAAGTCTATCTACAAGGATTTCGTTACCATGGCTTACACTAGAAGTTTGCCATTTGGATCCAGGAGTTTGAATGACTAGTGGAGAGGGCATATCACAAAATGACATGTTGTGCAAGTTAGCATAGCTTTCAGAAATGAAGGAGTGAGACGCTCCAGTATCGAACAGAACCGATGCTGGATGACAGTTGACAAGGAGTGTACCAAGAACAACATCCGGATCTCATGAGCGTTTCTAGCTGAGACATGATGCACGCGTCCATGTTCAGTGGGAGCTGACTTGACACTGATCATCTTGCATGGTGGCTTAACACAGCCAACAAGCTTCTCGGGCTGGGGTGGAGCATAACTGGTCTGAGAGCAGTCACGTACATAATGTCCTGGCTTCTCGCATGTGAAGCAAGTCCCTGAAGTTGGACGTGGGCCCGCACTGACAAGCGGTCTACTAGTAGGCCTGGGTGGAACATACGGCTGAGCTGGGGAAGGCACCACATAGGATGGTCTTGGTGAATATCCGGAAGGAAGAGCGGATTTTGGAACCCAAATCACGGGTGTGCTTACGAGACTCCTCGTAAGTGAGCTGAGCTGTCTCTGCATTAATGGCCTTGTTTACCAGAGCTTGGAATGTATCACAATGATGCAGGTGGAGATCACGACGCAACTTGGGGTTGAGACCCTTCCGGAACCTAGCCTGCTTCTTGGTGTCCGTGGACACCTCTTCTGAAGCATAGCAAGCGAGGTTCTCAAACTCTCTACTGTAGGCATCAACAGCCATCTTACCCTGGGTGAAACTACAGAACTCTTCTCTCTTGCGATCGATGAGGGCTTCAGGAATGAGATGCTCGCGAAAAGCCTCAGTGAAATCTCTCCAGGTAGGAATCTGGCCAGCTGGAACATAGCGTCATAGTTCTGGCACCAAAGACTAGCAGGACCTTCCAGGTGGTATGCAGCATAGGTGACCTTGTCACTTTCAGCTACGTTCGCAGAACGGAGCTTGTGTGTGATACTACGGAGCCAGTCATCTGCATCGAGCAGCTCGATGGAATGATGAAAGGTAGGTGGGTGCAAGCGAATGAAGTCATGAATGGTTGCAGACCCTTTGAACCGATGTGCGGTGTTCTCCTTGATACGTGCCAACAAGCGGTTAGACTCACGCTTGTTTCTCTCCATCTCTAACATGAACTCTGTCAATGAAGGCTGGTCGGGAGGATCCTCATCCCTAACATCTCCGTGGTTCTGGCTACGAGCAACAGAACTTCGCTTAGCTGATGACATCCTGAGAAACGAAACCAAGGACGGAATCACCATCAACTATAGGCCATAGAATGTAGGACAAGGAAATTAGTAACTCTCAAACTCCTAGGGCAATTCCGGCAGCATAACGGCGGTAAAATGCTCAGAATAAGACATCCTGCTAAAATGGGGTAGTAACATACTCAACATCACCACTCAAGGTTCTGAGATAGTACAAATCAAGCTACACCGGAAGTACTCGAAAACTGGAGTATGACTCTGATCAACCAATCCTATGGTATTACGAAGTAGTAACACGTGATCCTGATAGACGGAAGAGAAAGCCTAGTTCCTTAACCCGTAGGAAAGATAGGATGACTCAGATCAGAAGGCCATGAGATATAAGGAGTAAAAAGAGCCTTACGTCCTTCCCACAATCAATTCCCTTACATAACTAAAGAATTTCTAGACTCAACTTCGACCAGTTTGGCTTGGTAATCCTACAGGCAGTCAGGCTCTGATACCAAAGCTGTCAGGACCCCGACTCAATGCCACATCGATCTAGCATGTAACACCTCATATCACTTTGCGGCCTCAGGCACGGTATCCCCACGGGTGTCGCCTTACCTTTGCCCGGGATCGTTTGCGCCTTTTGGCAAACGTATATGATAGTGTCGCTAGCATCCATATGATAAGGAGCCCGGGCTGACATGGCTAGTCGTAAACCCAAAGTGGCACTAACTTACAGGGACAGGCATACATGACCCAGCAACGAACGTGTCGGTCATCAGCGAGTGAATCCAGGCTGTAGCGCTGGGCTAGCAGGACTCCGGTGAACCGGGCTGTAGCGGGCTAACAGGACTCCGGTATTCATCGCGTGACATTTCCCCGAAGGGACAGACACAGGAACGAAGAAGGACACATGCCGGCCAGCCTGAGTGTTCCGGAGCAGTAGCAAGCTACCATGGCTCAGTGGAAGCACTAGGAGACATTTCCCGGTAAGTAAGGCTACTAAGGATAAACAACTAGATAGTCAGATCCCACACATAGCAATACACATTACACGTATGCATAACATGCAAGTATGTGCTGTACAACATGGCATCACAGCATAACTCAACAACTCATATAGATAAAGGCTCAGAGAGCCATTATAGCATTTATTGCAAACAGGGGTCACAGGACCCATCATACAGAGCATACAAGCAACAAGCGGAAGCATTACATGTCTGGGTATAGACATCTACAAAAGAAAAAGGCTGAAGAGCCTGACTATCTACAACATCCGATCAAGATCGTAGCTGAGGTACAAGCTACTTGTCGAAGTCCACGAGAACACTAGTAAGACCAAAGTCTCCGCTGCAAAAACGTAAATAAAGCAACATGAGTACAAAGGTTCTCAGCAAGACTTACATCAGATCCTATCATACATGCATTTGTATCAAGAAGGTAATGTGGGGTTTAGTTGCAGCAAGCCAGCTTTGACTCTGTGGCTATCCTGTTCTACGACTACCAGAACTTCTTTGAGGTGATATGGCGCACACGAGTCCACTAATCACCACACAATACACTACTATGGATTCATTCCCGTCCCCCTATGAGAAGGCCATCCATAGCACTCACACTTGTCTTGATGCATTTTATAGTATCCACTTCAAGTTTTCTATGTACCATGTAAGCATCCAAGAAGTCCATATCCGCGGACCCGGCTATTTGAATAGATCATGTTAACCCTGCAGGGGTGTACTTCTTCACACACGCTCTCGCCACTTACCACCATGTACAGGTCGTGTATCTCGGTAACCTTCAAGCGGAAGCCTGGCGAGGGAGTCGGCCACGACCTGACTAACCACACAAGACTCTAGTCCAGGTTTATCGCCTATTCGGGTTCCATCCGCAAGGAGATCCGGCCGGGGTGTCGCTCACGGCCCCAAACGATGTGAGCAGGGTTCCCAAGCCCACCATCCGGGTGCCACTTGGTACACCGTGCCACTGTGCCTAGTCTGTCTAAAGCCCACCTGGCCGGGTGCCACTTGGTAGACTACTAACACTACCTATAAACACCAGAAACTAGTTGCGACTCCTGGACAGAGATCAAGTTGGTTAATAAGTCGAGACGGCTTGGAGCGCCGGAGCCCAATGTGTGGTAGTATCGAGTCATTGGACAACATACATAGAACTCAATGCTTAAGGACGGTTCCAGTGAGACAACCCACCATGTACTCCTACATGGCCTCTCACCGCTACCTTTACCAAAACGTGTTCACACACTTAACTCTCAGCACCAGAACAACTCATAACACTCTAATTCATTCCCAATGAATCAGACCTGACACAACTCTAAGCAATAGCAGGCATAGCATGGTAGGAACAAAACATGGGCTCAATCAACTCCTACACATGCTAGTGGGTTTTAACTATTTACCGTGGCAATGACAGGTCATGCAGAGGAATGGGTTCAACTACCGCAGCACAAAGTAGCAGATGAATCGTTGTTGTCCTAATGCAATAACTGAGAGCAGGAGCGAGAGAGTAGGATTATATCGGAATGAACAAGGGGGTTTGCTTGCCTGTTATATCAACAAGGAAGGCACTGCTTCATAGACAGGTACTCTCGAGCACTCTCCAGAGCAGGACCTATCGAGAAGGAACGGTGCCAACAATCAAAACACAAGCATATGCAACAATATGATGCATGATCATGGCATGTAGATGTGATGTTGTTTGAGCTAATGCAGCTAGCATTCATTTGCTTGAAGTCCATTTGAATCAAGAATTCAAATGCAACTCCAAGCTAAGTCTTTATAAATGCCATTTATGTGTTTTCACCTATACAGCATGTATAAGTTGGTTTTTCATGCATGAAACTAGTAAAGATGGATAGATTGCATTTTTCTGATAATTTTTCATATATAAATTATTTCAATCTGAGCTACGGTTGAATTTCTATGATTTTTTTGAAGTTTTGCTAATTTTTTGGAATTTCCTGATTTAAAATAATTAAACTAATTCCAGAGAATAAATAATTGCGTCAGCCTGACGTCAGCGTGATGTCAGCAAGTCAACGTGGCTAACCAGGTCAAACCTGATGTGTGGGGTCCACACGTCAGTGTCATGGCTAATTAACAGAGTTAATTAATTGTCAAACTAATCATAAACTGAAAATTAGCAGAGCCGGGCCCCACATGTCAGTGTCACCAGTGGGGGTTAGTTAGCGGTGTTGACCCGGTCAATCCCATCGGCGTTTAGCCGCCGGCGAGGCCGAACGCGGCGGAGGGGCACGGGAATCGCCCTCCGGCGACCATTTAGGCGGCGGAGACCACGGACGAGGAGCTGGAGCTCGTCCGTGTCGTTTGGAACAAGTGGGAGAGGCGGGGACGGCCGGAGCTCGCCGGAGCGGAGCTCGGGGCGGCGGCCAGTGTTCGGGCGCGAGCGGGGATGCGACTGCGGTGTGCGGAGGCGAGAACGGAGAGGGGGAGGAGGAGCAGCAGCTCACAGCGGTTGCAGCGGGCGCCGAAGCGGGCTCGGGGACGCGCTGACGGCGGCGTATGGTCGCCGGAGATCTTCACGACCGTGGGTTGAAGAAGGCGGCAGCGACGGCTCCATGGGGCGTCCGGCGTCTTGTGGCTTGATGGAGAGGACGAGGGAGTCGTGACGGAGCTCGTGGACTCTACGGAGGGGCGAGGGGACGGCAGGGAGCGCGTCGGCGGTGAGCTGCGGCGGCGGCAGCGCTTCGGGCGCGGGGAAAGGGAGAGGTCCAGGGGAGGAGGGGGAGCGAGAGAGAGTGGGAGAGGACCGGGGCGGCACGTGGCGACGTGCGCGTGATCCAGGCGACGGGGGGAGAAGCAGGAGGTGGCGGGGAGACGTGGCCACGACCGGCTGTGGCGCGGCCACGCAGCAGCTCCTACTGGCAGGAGCTTGAAGAAGCTCCTGGCAGTTGGGCTGGGCCGGCCTGCTGGGCCGTGCGGTGCCGGGCCAGCACAGGAGCTGGGCCGCAGGTTGGTCCAGGTAAGGTTTTTCCCCTTCTTTTTTTCTTTTTCTATTTTTCTAACATTTGTTTGGTTTAAATAAAATACTAAACCATTTTATTTTCTTATGCCAATTTTTGTAGGGGCTAGTTGCATTATTCCAGAGCTCCTCAACAACTGGCATAATTTTTGGACATATATTATATATATATACCTAATATATATCCAATGCAAATATTTATGCATTAATTCCAAATGGCCAAAATAAATACTGGTGAGCTCCTAAAAATATTTGTTTGATTTTTATCTCTGTCCAATATTTTCAGAGAGCAACATGAGCATTTTCTTGGACCCTTTTTGGAGCAATTTTTATTTGGGTCATTTCCAGAAATGATTATGAGGGTTTCTCAAATCCTCATTTCAAATTTAAATGAAATTTAAACATGATGCACAAATGACTAGCTAGTCCAGGTCATACCAGAACTAGGGATGTGACATAACGCCATCGTAATACTTCTCGGGATAGCGATGCTCCTTGCCCTCCGGCGGACCGTCCTTCACCAGCTTCTCCGCATCCAGCTTGCCCCAATGCACCTTCGCGCGGGCAAAGGTCCGGCGGGCACCCTCAATGCAAACAGATCGCTTGATAACTTCAAGCCACAGATAGGCATTCACCATCCGCTTGATCAGGCCGAAGTAGCTAGTAGGAAGGGGCTCACCAGGCCACATCCGGACTATGAAATCTTTCATAGCCACTTCGGCCGCCCTATGGAGTTCAACCAACTGCTTCAGTTGGTCACTCAGAGGCATTGGGTGTTCGGCCCCAACATAGTTGGACCAGAACAGCTTCTCCGTGGAGCTCCCCTCCTTAGCACGGTAGAACTCTGCGGCGTCTGAGACGCTGCGTGGCAGATCTGCGAATGCCCCTAGAGAGCTCCGAAATCGGGTAAGTAAAAGAAACGCCTCCACATATTTTCTTTGCATAAAGAATGTCTTACCCACCGCTATCTTCTTGGCCGCCTGGATTTCTTGCTGTGCCTTCTCTGCTTCGGCCTTGGCGTCTTTCATACTCACAAGGGCCTTCGCAAGCTCGGACTCTTTCATCTTAAGATCATGCTGCAAGGACTCGAACCTTATACCGAGGTCGTGGAGCTCTTGCTGTACCTCGCCTACCCTAGCATCTTGCTTCTCGCGCTCCTTGCATTCCAAGGCCGCCTTGTCTTCGGCCTTGGACAGCGCTTTCTTCAGGGACGCCACTTCGGCGGTGGCCCCTGTTACAGAGTCACGATGCTTCGTCATTAGAATACCCAATTTTATCTATCCTTCATTACATGAGAGCGGGAAATCACTCACCTTTGTTCTCTTCGAGCTGCCTCTTCGTGAGGTTGAGCTCCCCCTGTGCCTGCTCCAGGTCGCGCTTTAGTCCGGTGACCTCGGCTGTGCAGACAGCAGCAGCAAGCAGCACAGCCTGCTTATTCACATGCACACTTATTATTAGACTCCTGCGGTTTATAATTGACCCTCCGTTTGGCTTTTCTTTCCAAACACCAAACAGAGTATCAGGGGCTACTACCTATCGGGTGGTTATTTCACACAATTTTATTACTTACCTCGAAGCCCGTCAGGAGGCTTGTGCAGGCTTCGGTTAGTCCGCCCTTGGCGGACAGAACCTTTTGAATCACCACACTCATAGGTGTACGGTGCTCGTCATCCATGGAAGCGCCTTGAAGCGCTTCCACCAGACTATCCGACGCCTCTGTCGTGATAGAAGTCCCCTGCGCGGATAGCTCGCCCTCCCTAACGAGGGGCTGCCCGCCTGAGTCCGGAACCATTGGAGGCTCCGGAACAGTGTTCAGTTTAGAGCCCGGCCTACTGCGGCTCTCATCGACACGATCCGCAGGGATCTTGAACCCCGCATGTCCGACATCTGGAATTCCACCTTGGGGCGTCTCCAGAGTCACCTCCCCCCCCGCTCTAGGGACTTCGGGACAACACCCCGTGTCATCCGCGGGCTGAGGAGTAGTGGCCATCGGGAGCGAGTTCATCGCTGAATCGCTCAGGGACCCATCCGAAGATGATACCTGGGGATGAACCCTGGCCGGACTGCATATATGTTCGGTGTTATAAAAAGACCATGAAGTAAAATCACAATAGAGTGCGGATACTTATGATCGCGCTAGGGGCTTCCCCCTGGGCAGCCACCCGTCCTCGCTATGGGCGGCCATGGCGGAGTAGTCCAGAAGGGACACCTTTCCCTTCTTGGACGTCCCTGCCTCCCCCTCCAGGGTGGCTTTCCTCTTTTTCTCCTTCCCAGTGCGGGGAGGTAGAGTTTCTTCTTGCTTCCCCCCGCCTCCGCGGGAGGAATCTGCCTCGTCGTCGTCAGACGACGTGGGTATGACGGCCTTGCGCCGAGGGCCTTTCCCGGCCCCCTGGTCTGCCTTCTCGGCCCCCCATCCTCTCCGGATGGGGCGGCCTCTTCTTCTTCTTCCTCCCCTTCGGGGGAGGAGTGTGCCTCGTCGTCTTCGGACGAGGCTTCCGGTACGACCTTACGCCGGACCCTTCCTGGTCCCCAGGGCCTTCTTTTCGGCCTTCTTCTCCGGTGCCTTGTAGGGTGCCGAGACCAGCATCTCTGTCAGGAGAGCATCAGCTGGGCCTTCTGGCAGCAGAGCCGGACAGTCAATCCACTCCGCTGTCTCCACATAATCCTGATTAAATATGCACAATTACTTAAGACTCCCCCACGAATATACTGGGAAGAGGTGAATCCGGTGGTAGTCAGAAAACTCACCGTACTAGGAGGCCGCACGGCGTGAAGTCCACGGTCCTCGGATGTGGGAGGAGGTACTTCGGAGGCCTTGAACAACACCTTCCAAGCTTCTTTGTGCGTCATGCCGTAGAGCCTCCGAAGCGTCGGGTGTTCGGCCGGGACGAACTCCCACAGATTAAATGCCCGCCTTTGGCACGGGAGAATTCGGCGAACGAGCATGACCTGGACTACGTTGACAAGCTTGATGTTCTTGTCCTTCATGCTCTTAATGCAGTTTTGGAGTCTGGTCAGCTCCGTAGGTTCGCCCCAGGCCAGGGCCTTCTTTTCCCAGGAGGTGAGTCGCATGGGCGTTCCAGATCGGAACTCGGGGGCCGCTACCTAGTTGGCACCGCACGGCTCGGTGATGTAGAACCACCCCGATTGCCACCCTTTCACGGTCTCCTCAAAGGAGCCGTCAACCCAGGTGACGTTAGGCATCTTGCCTATGATGGCCCCTCCGCACTCCGCTTGCTGGCCGCTCACGATCTTTGGCTTCACGCAGAAGATCTGTAGACACAAGCCAAAGTGAGGCTTGATGCGGAGGAAGGCCTCGCACACGACGATAAACGCCGAGATGTTGAGGACGAAATTTGGGGCTAGATCATGGAAATCTAGCCCTTAGTAGAATATGAGCCCGCGGACGAAGGGATGAAGTGGAAATCCCAGTCCACGGACAAAGTGGGCGACAAACACGACCCTCTCGTGAGGTTTCGGGGTTGGAATGGCCTGCCCCTTGTCCGGTAGCCGGTGCGTGATGTCCGCGGCCAAGTATCCAGCCACCAGAAGATTCGCGATATGCTGCTCTTTCACGGTGGAAGCCACCCACTTGCCTCCTGCTTCGGACATGTTTAGTTGTACGGAGAAGACTTGGGCTAGGGTGCTGGAGCTCGAGGGGGCAAGAGTGGGCAAGGGAGGAAGAAGGCGTGGGTAAAAATGGGGAACTCTTATCCCTTTATAAGAGGTGACGAAAGAGGTGCGCCTCCCCACTTGCCCGTTAAGAATCGCTTACTTCCCAAGCGTCGTGATTGATGGCACGCTGGGATTACTCATACCCTTATTGATGAGAATCCCGTGATAAGGGGACACGATCTCTGCTTCGACAAGACATGTCAAGGAACCGCCTCACAATGTGCGTCGTGGCTGGTTTTGGGAAAACGGTTCGAATAATGACCCGGCCGTAATGACATGTCACGTTGCAGATTGCACTTGTGAAATATCATTCTCTCTACGGTGGTATGTGAAGATCATTTTGCAGATCCGGACACGGTCTACGTGTTCGATAATTACTTTGGATTATTCGGAGAAGGAACCCGCCTTGCAATGCTGAAGACAAGACTGCGCGCCGGACTCATCGTCATTGAAGCTTGGTTCAGGGGCTACAGAGGGAGTCCTGTATTAGGGGTTATCCGGACAGCCGGACTATGTACATCGTCCGGACTATTGGAGCGTGAAGATACAAGAATCAAGACTCCGTCCCGTGTCCGGATGGGACTCTCCTTTGCGTGGAAGACAAGCTGGGCGATCCGGATATTATATTTCCTTCATTGTAACCGACTCCGTGAAAACCCTAGCCCTCTCTGGTGTCTATATAAGCCGGAGAGGTTGGTCCTTAGAAGGCCGATCATAATTACACTCATAATCATCATAGGCTAGCTTCTAGGGTTTAGCCTCTACGATCTCGTGGTAGATCTACTCTTGTACTACACATATCGTCAATATTAATCAAGCAGGAAGTAGGGTTTTACCTCCATTGAGAGGGCCCAAACCTGGGTAAACATTATGTCCCTTGCTTCCTGTTACCATCAGCCTAAGACGCACAGATCGGGACCCCCTACCCAAGATCCGCCGGTTTTGACACCGAAAGCCGCCTGGCTAACATCCCGTCAATTTGAAAAACTCCAGCAGCTTGAGTTCTACCATTACTACGAAAATAAATACTACCAATCGTTGTATTTATGCCCTCACCAATGACGTCCATCTCATGGTTTTCCTCCTCTCTCTACACCGCCACCTTGACCTGGTGCCATCTAGTAGACAATCTGGCACAAATGCTTCAACTCCCACTACTGAAAAACTTGCGCTTATGTTGGTTTATCTGTCAGAGGCCTCACGGCACATCATTATCCACTCCAGCTGCCCTACCCTGGAGAGCTTGGTGCTTGCTTTTTGGAAATGGAATCCATGTCCCTTGTCTCAAAATAAAGTCTCCTCACCTTGTAAGCATTGGAATTTGTTTTGAAGGATAGGAGCTCATCATTGAAGATGCCCTTTCACTCCAATGGTTGCTCCTTCATTGGTGTTATGCACCTTCACAAAAAAACTGTGGTCTCTGTGCCTAAACTGGAGACCTTGGGTGCAATTGATGATCTATTTAAATCGTTCAAGATGGTGTTTGGATCCACACTTATTCATGTAATGTATATTATTCATGTTCACTTCTGTAATCTGCATTTTTCATTTGTGCGCACAAGTGAAATATCATCTTGGAGTACACTTTCGGTGCTAATATTATGTTCTATGCTTAATGAAGATCTTGTCCATGGATGGCCTATTAGGGGTGCAGAATTCTGTCAAGACCTTATATATCAGTATGTGGTGTCTTGATCTGAACACGAGGATTGGCTTGCTGTAATGCTTTCCATGTCTGGAGAATTTGTATAGAAAGGTGATTATTCACGCACATTGAAAGTCCATATATAATGTACTAGAATTAACCGTTCAGCTGTCGCTCGATCGACATACTCTATTTTAGACATTAACTGTTTTCAGTCTTCATGTCTATTTAGGTACTAGCACTTGGAGGAAAACGTCTAACCAATCGATGGGTGAGGAAGCACAAGGATTTTCTCAGATCTTCAAAAATTATAGATACATTGGAGATGTATCACGCATCCCCAAGCTTAATTCCTGCTCTTTCTTGAGTAGGACATTCGTTTGAAGACAATAACGTTGGAAGGTTATGCATCCAACCATGCAAACACGACTTTGTCACATTCTTCATGTTGAATGCGAGGTTACTATTGTCCGTGAGGATTAAGTTTTTCAACAAGAGTTTTCTCATGGGTGGATATGTTGAACATCATAAAAACAAGTTTCAGGTGGACCTAAGGGCTTCTGAACGTGCTCGGCTTCTAAAATTTACAACAACTTGTCGTCAGCGTGGACCAGTAGAATTTTTGTGTCAGAATCTTGATTTTATGGATCAGACCGATCCATTTGATTGTGACTACACAAAACTTTGGTGTAGTTAGAAGTTAGTGCCCTGTTCAATCTGGGTTTTGTCTAAACCTGATCAAGAATTAATCCTCATGCTTTTGGACCGTTTGTAAGCTGGAGTTAGATATTTTTGCCCTTTTCAACTCGGCTTTGACCCATATTTTCTTTCATACTGGGCCAATGGCTTGCCATTTCTTTAATTAAGACATAAATATTGTAAGCAATCACAACATAGGGAAAGAACATCACTCTCATGGGATCCTTGAGATCATTGTTCATTACAGAACCCGCAAGTTCTTAGCGCCCGCCAGCACCATAAACTTATTTTCAGCTAGCAATACCAAATGGGATGTAATTCTTAATAAGAAATGTTGCATGGTGGTGACAGATTTGGATTCTGACATTTGGGACCCACGAGGAAAAATCCTATCCAGGGCAGTGTCGACTCGACATTAAACATTGAGAAACCTGGTTTTAAAATTACTGTAAATCCAAAACTTGCCTCAAAATCATGAAACTTGGCCTGGTGTTATGACATGGCACCAACATGCTGTGGTAAAAAATTAGTCCAATTTAGGACAAGTTTTGGTATAAACTTCTTACAAACCATAGCTTCTCTCAAGAAGCCTCATGGTTCTGAGAGGGAACTTGTCACCTATATGTGCGAAATGACATATGATGTCTCTCCCTTCCTTGATTTATTTTATAGAGGCAACACGAAACTATAGGAGCGTCCTCCTAAGAATATGAAATTATTTAGGGTTCGTTTTGCCTTTTTATACATTAATTGAGTTTTGTAGGCATTTTGGAACATACTTTGGTGTGTGCAAAGTTCATGTGTGTACTAGCCACCTGTGTAATTGGATGTTCAATTTGGTTATGGAATCAAGTCCTTATAAGTTATAAGTACATATATTGTTGTTCCGTATGCAATGACATCGCACACAGACCATACTAGGGAACCCGTTGGTGATGTATTCATCAATCGCTGACAATTGTATACTGGCAAGCATTTGCCCACAACACACATGGTTTATTGGGAGAAATTGTCTGTTTTATTATGGGTCTTAGCACACATTTCTGATTAGGAACTTGTTTGCCGATTATCACACTCATCTTGTTAAGTTGAAGCATTTCTGTTGCCTAATCGAAAAGAGTTCATCCGAGTGAACTATATGTTGTATATCACACACACCTTGATCTGGCTGACTATTTCTATTGTGTTTCCTAATCGCAAATAGTTCATCCGAGTGAATTCTATGCCGTATATCGCACACACCTTCATCTGGCTGCCCGTTTCTATTGTTCTGCCTCATCACAAAAAGTTCATTAGAGAGAACCGTATGCCATGCATCGCACACGCAACTATAATCAGAACCATGTTTGATGTCTCTGCCATCGCAAACGTTTTGTATCATCTTTGACGGGTTTTTACATCGTCGTTTGCGATTAATGCATCGCACATAGTTTCGTCAAAGGGTGTCTGATTGTACTGTCACGTTAGCAGCATCCTGCAGTAGTGATAGTTGCGAGGAAATAGGGAAGAGTCACATGCGTTCTCAGAGATTTTCGAAATAAACCAGTTGAGGAAATTGACCCTTATCATCTTGAGGAATTTCATCATATGTTCTTGACTTAGGTTCCAGAGTTGTACAGATTGAAGCAATTTGCACAATTGAGGAATCTATTTTGAAGCATATTAATGATGAAATACAAAAGATTGGGCAGATGGAAGTGCTGAAGAATTGAAAGAGTGGTAAAAACATCGCCTGAACATTTTTTTAGTTAAGAGAAGATCAAAGAGGGGAAGTAAATAAGCATTTAATCACCCCATGATGAACTCGATGAACTAGACGACGGGGCAAAGGAAATCGTCAGCTCACATCTTCCATGCTCTAACTTGGCGATGAAAGACATCTACGATGGCGGCGAACGTGAAGAAATCTGCATCCGACGTGAGTATGTCGACGAAGAAATCCAGCGGCAACACTAGGTTTTGAGGGCTGAGAGCGAAGTGAGCAAAGGGATGCAGTGAACTAACGTTGACAGGGTCAAGGCTATTTATAGCCGTAGTGAAAACTGAGGGGTCCGATTTTTTTGCGGATCAGCCCCTGACCATTCGCATCTCGGTGACACATGGCACGCATGCATTTTCGCATCTATTCACTCGTGTGAAGCGCGGGATACGTCACTATGGCGACTGAGGGAGTCCTGGACTAGGGGGTGTCCGGAAAGCCGAACTATCATCATCGGCCGGACTCCAAGACTATGAAGATACAAGATTGAAGACTTCGTCCCGTGTCCGGATGGGACTTTCCTTGGCGTGGAAGGCAAGCTTGGCGATACGGACATGTAGATCTCCTACCATTGTAACCGACTCTGTGTGACCCTAGCCCCCTCCGGTGTCTCTATAAACCGGAGGGTTTTAGTCCATAGGACAGAACAACAATCATACCATAGGCTAGCCTCTAGGGTTTAGCCTCCTTGATCTCGTGGTAGATCCACTCTTGTACTACCCATATCATCAATATCAATCAAGCAGGAGTAGGGTTTTACCTCCATCGAGAGGGCCCGAACCTGGGTAAAAACATCGTGTCCCTTGTCTCCTATTACCATCCGCCTAGACGCACAGTTCGGGACCCCCTACCCAAGATCTGCCGGTTTTGACACCGACATTGGTGCTTTCATTGAGAGTTCCTCTGTGCCGTCACGATCAGGAAGGATGCCTCTTCCCGTCTTTAAAGACGGTGCCATTGCCAAAGGAGCTTTGGCCATCGGCCAAACTATCCGGCTAGGTGGTTTTCTTATGACCGCCTGTTCGGCCGCCGCTTCGACGATGACCTCTCGGGTCATCAAAAGCGTTCTTCATGTCAACTCGGAATTCACCGAGCAGCTAGGTCCGATGGAGCTCTCTTCCGTAAACGAGCTCTTGGATCGCATCGCCACCCTGGGAGTCGCTACAGAGTACGATCATATTGGGCTTAAAACCGATCTGAGAGAGATTAACTCTCCCCAGGCTACCCACCACGTTGTTGTGGTAGAGGAACAACGCGACGACTCTTCTTCTATATTAAAAAACTATTTGTGTTCGGACTCCTGATCCCTCCATGCCGGATTCCCGTGGAGGGACGGACGTCAATCAAGTACTGAACCTAAAGTCAGGCAGTGGACCAGATTCGTTGGACGACATCCAGCAATCCAAGCTTTGAAATTCGGAAACTTTTCGACCCTTGAGCCTCAAGTTGGGCAGGGTTCCGGACTTAATTCCACCCGCCCACCCAAACATAAGCGATCTATCTCAAATCCGGCAAGATCCCATGGAAACAGTACATCATTACTGGGCCAGATTCCTCCTGGTCATGGACAGGATAAAGGACTGCCGTGAGGAAAGCGCAATCTCAATTTTCTGCAATAATTGCACGGACAAGGGAATCATGAACGCCATAAGTCATCGCGAAATTACACGCTTCGTCGACCTGGTGTCCATAGTACGAAAGTACTGTGCGATGGAGAGTACTTGGAAAACCGAAACTAAGTTTTGGGACAATCCAGCTCCGAACACAACCCTAGTCCGAAACAAAAGGGTGCATCATGCTCAGGCACCCGGGACAAAAACCAAAAAGCAAAAACCCCATAAAGGGCACGGAACCGTACTAGAGGGATGGCTCAGTGGACCCTGTAAAATCTATAGTACAGAGGGCGCCACTCCAACACATAGCCTTCGAGCATGTTGGATACTACGGCAGGTGGCCAAAAGTGGCGAAGAGCTTCTAGCCTCGGAGAACTAGCCCAATAGTACTAGTATCGTATTAACAGTCTTCGAGACTTTCGCATAAAATAATATGCGAAAACGAACAATCCGCAGCCTCGCCGAAGTCTACCAAGTAGCAACAACAAATCCATGGAGCGACACGGCTATCACCTTCAACGCTAGCGACGAACCAAAATTTCGAACAGCCAGAGCACCAGCCGCATTGGTCCTCAGTCCAATAGTGGACGGCTTTCGTCTTACCAAGGTACTCATGGATGGCGGCAGCGGATTAAACCTCATCTACGAGGAAACCCTTCGAAACATGGAAATAGACTGGAGCCGCATTGAGCGAAGCAGCACAACCTTTAGAGGAATGATCCCTAGTCGGGAAGCACGCTGCACAGGAAAAATTACACTGGATGTGGTGTTCGGCGCGCCGAACAATTACAGGTCCGAGGAGGTCACGTTCCAAGTGGCCCCATTCAGCAGCGGATATCACTCTTTATTAGGGCGAGAGGCATTCACAATTTTTCAAGCTATACCCCATTATGGGTACATGAAGCTTAAAATGCCCGGGCCCAATGGAATCATCACTCTTGTCAGTGATCCAGACATAGCACTCCGCGCCGAAAATAAGACAGCCGCGCTAGCCCTAGAGGCACTATCCGAAGCCCTAGCGGCAGAGGAACTCACTGCGCTGCGCTCCACGGTGAACAGGGACGATGTGATACTCGATAAGAGATCCAAGTCCACCTCTTTCAAACCAGCGGACGAAATAGTCAAATTCCAAGTCCATCCAACGGACCCCACAAAGACAGCCTCCATTGGGGCACAATTAAACCCTGATGTAGACGCCGCACTACGAGAATTCCTTCGGGAAAATTGGGACATCTTTGCCTGGCACCCTTCAGATATGCCAGGAATCCCACGCAGGTTGGCAGAACACAGCCTAAACATCCTAAAAGGATTCAAGCCAGTCAAACAGGCTCTTCGACGATTTTCCAAACCGAAAAGACAGGCAATGGGAAAGGAGCTAGCCAAACTATTAGAAGCCGGATTCATCAGAGACATCAAACATCTGGACTGGCTAGCAAACTTGGTAATGGTACCAAAAAAGGACAAATCCTGGCGCCTATGTGTCGATTTTAAAGACCTTAACAAGGCTTGTCCAAAGGATCCTTTCCCCCCTTCCCCGCATCGATCAAATCATCGATGCTATCGTAGGGCACGATTCATTATGCTTCCTCGACGCATACTCCGGATACCATCAAATCAAGATGGCGGAGATAGACCAAGCCGCAATGGCATTCATTACTCCATATGGACCATTCTGCTTCAACACAATGCCCTTCGGGCTCAAGAACACCGGCGCAACATATCAGCGCGTGATTCAGACATGTCTGGCAACCCAGATCGGCAAAATAGTGGAGGCATACATAGACGTTGTGGTCATCAAAACCAAACACGTTGAAACTCTAGTACATGATTTGAGCCTCACATTCGATAACCTCCGAGCATATGACATTAAGCTCAACCCGGAAAAATGCGTTTTCGGCGTACCAGCCAGAAAGCTCTTGGGCTTCATTATATCCGGTAGAGGAATTGAAGCAAACCCAGCCAAGATCCGAGCTCTGTCATAGTTAGATATCCCAAAAGATCTCAAACAAATACAAAACTTGACTGGATGCGTGGCAGCTTTAAGCCGCTTCATCTCCCGCTTGGGAGAAAAGGCGTTGCCCCTTTATCGCCTCCTCCGGCGCACCGAACACTTCGAGTGGACGGACGCTGCCACGGCCAGACTCGAAGAAATAAAAGCCATATTGGCAACAAATCCGGTCCTGGCCGCGCCCAACTTGGGCGAACCAATGTTATTATATATCGCGGCAACACATCAAGTTGTAAGCATGGTGCTCGTCGTCGAACGAGAAACAGAAGGACACAAATTCCCTCTTCAAAAACCAGTGTACTACATATCCACTGTCTTAACTCCATGCAAGTCCCGGTATCCACATTATCAAAAGATAGCGTACGCGGTGTTCATGGCATCCCGGAAGCTGCGACACTACTTTCAAGAGTGTTTGATAACAGTGGCCTCCGAAGTACCTCTCAACGACATTATAAACAACCGCGACGCGACCGGCAGGATTGCAAAATGGGCCATTGAGCTCTTACCATTCGACATAACCTGCAAACTACGGCGAGCTATAAAGTCGCAAGTTTTGGCTGACTTCATTGCCGAATGGACTGAAGCCGAACTCCCTAAAGAGTACGGCGCATACTCCAATTGGATCATGCACTTCGACGGCTCTAAAATGTTGGCCGGCTTGGGGGCTGGCGTCGTCTTGACGTCCCCAACCGGAGACACAGTCCAATACGTACTTCAAATAATGTACACGGACTCCAACAACGCAGCCGAATACGAGGCCCTTCTACATGGTCTCCGGATGGCAATCTCCATGGGCATTCAACACCTTGAGGTCCGCGGGGATTCAAACCTCGCAGTATCCCAAGTAAATGGAGACTTTGATGCCAAGGATACGAAAATGGCAGCCTACCGTAACGCCGTCTTAAAAATGTCAGCTCGGTTCGAAGGACTCGAATTCCACCATGTAGCCCGGGATAATAACCAGGCGGCCGACGTGTTGGCGCGCATCGGCGCAAAGCGCGACGCCGTCCCTCCAAACATCTTCTTGGAGCGGCTCTTTATGCCATCCGTAGTATGGGAAGAGGAGTCCGGAAACAACAATCCGAAACCAACCGCACCGCCCAACACCGAACATTCTGACACAATCGGTGGCTTAGCCAATGAAATAACACCTTCAGCCCACGAAATAATGGCAGTCATTGCCCCGTGGACGGAACCATTCCTAGCCTACTTAATTAGGCAGGAACTCCCCGAAGACCAAAATGAGGCCCGCTGCATAGTACGGCGATCTAAAGCCTACAAGGTCCATGAGGGAGAGCTTTATAAGAAAAGCACAACCAGAGTCCTTCAATGGTGCATCTCCGAAGAGGAAGGGAGAAATCTTCTGGCTGAAATTCCCGCCGGACTCGGCGGGCACCACACTGCAGCCCGGGCCCTTGTAGGCAAGGCCTTCCGTACATGATTTTGTTGGCCGACGGCCCAGGCAGATGCTAAGGACTTAGTCCAACGATGCGTCGGTTGCCAGCTCTTTGCTAATCAGAGCCACATGCCACCCACCGCCCTCAAAACTATACCCATCACCTGGCCATTCGCGGTCTGGGGGCTTGACATGGTTGGACCCCTTAAAGGGGGAACCCACAAGCAAAAATACCTATTGGTCATGGTGGATAAATTCACCAAATGGATAGAGGCCAAGCCAGTTAAGACGGCCGAATCCGGACCCGTGATAGACTTCATATCAGGGGTAGTACATCGTTAGGGTGTCCCCCATAGCATCATCACTGTTAACGGCACAAACTTCACGGCCAACGAGGTTAAACTCTGGTGCAAAAACATGGGCATCAAGCTCGACTACGCTTCAGTCTATCACCCTCAAACTAACGGTCAAGTCGAGCGAGCAAATGGTCTAATCATGAGCGGCATCAAACCCAGACTAGTGCGGTCCCTCAAGGAATCTAACACGCACTGGGTAGAGGAGTTCGAATTCGTACACTGGGGGCTGCGGACCACGCCGAATCGAGTACTGGATTCACACCATTTTTTATGGTGTACGGCGCAGAGGCAGTTTTGCCCTGCGACATAATCCATGACTCACCTCGCGTGCGCATGTACGAAGAAAGAGAAGCCGAGCTAGATCGGCAGGACAGTTTGGACGCCTTCGAGGAGGAGCGCGACGTGGCAAAAGCTCGTTCCGCATTCTATCAACAACAGGCTCGAAGATATCAAAGCAGAGAAGTACGGGCCAAAACTTACAATGTTGGCGAACAAGTTCTACGCCTGCCGGACAAGAAAAAGGACAAACTTAAGCCCAAATGTGAAGGTCCCTTCATCATCGACCAAGTCCTGACCGGCGGAGCATACTGTCTGCGAAACGCATCGGACAACCGACTCGAGCCGAACCCATCGAACGCAGCCCGTCTCCGAAGATTCTACGCCTAGCACCAGACTCTGAGTTCGTCTCCTTCCTCCGTCTACATTTTATACTTTAGCTGTCTTTTATTTCTCTCTTTCTCCCTCCTTTTTTTTTCTTAAAGCCTTTGGAGGCTCATCTGCGCATTGTTCGCACACACTTGACGTGCTACTCGCACTCATTATACCTGGGGGCTTCTTTAACAGAAGCTTATTTATACAGGCTTCATGCCCAACACATGTGTCAAACTTCCGCATGTACCTTTTATTCACCATTATATGCATCGATGTGACTTAAGTTTTGGCCAAGCTGGGTTGCCTGGCTCCTGTGCTTACCCCTACATTCCCTATTGTTCGGCTAGGAGGTAAAGGGAGCACCTCTGCGATTGTTACTGCCGGGTCAGCCGGATGTGTACCTCAGACTGGGTGAAGCCGAAAGCTAGCATTCTTAAGGTAATATTCGGTCGGTGATTTGAAAGATGATTTCTTACTTATTTATTTATCTGCCCCCAGATGCTTTTCTGCTCTTTTCGCAGTCTGGACATGCACTTTAGGGCATGCCTCCCAGGGAAAGGAACCCCTAATGGAACTATTCTCCTTGGAAGATGTTTCTTACTAACCATGTAATATAACATAACTAGTTGGGCACTTGTCTGATAAAGCACTAATGACCCCTACCCCTGGTCTCCATGCATGCCCCGGTTTTTATAACCGTGAGGGCATTCGGACACACTCCGGACTGTTGGGTCCCGAGGTTGAAGCGAAAAGGTCCGCAAAGACAAACGATCTACAATCTGGCTAGAAGGCATTTTACATGTCATTTTAAATTACAACGTCAAATTGACTGATTGTACTCCTCCTCAATCCCATCTAACAGGCTGTCTAGTTTACAGTCCCGTTGGGAATATTTCGTGGCCAACTCTACTTGGCTGTACATTAGGCTCACAGGGATCTCCTTCCCATCGGGCCCCACAGGTCCGACCTCGGCCATGTGGTTTGGATCAACCTTTGTGTACCGCGTCTTCACCATGGCCCAGGCCTCCCTGGCGCCTTGACGGCAGGCCGATATCTTCCACAGACGGAAGCATTGCCGTGCTCCCTGAAGCTTCTCAGCAAGCCCTCCAAGACCCTCGGGTAGGGAGACTGACGGCCATAAGGCCTGGACGCCGCCGCTCATTGTCTGCCGAACACGTTCATGCAGTTGCAGCAGCTCGGGAAGAAGGTCACCCGTGGAACCAGGCATCTCCTCCGCCGGACGACCAGTGAGCACACATACAGACACATTTATGTCAATTGATTGCCTCGCCGAACTCTTCTTTTCAAAAGAGTTTGCTCAAGCACTTACTGTAAATGCCGCGACGAAGCCGCCGATTCTCCTTCACGGAGTCAGACAGCTGGACCCGAACATCTTTTAGTTCTTCTCCCAGCTGGGTGTTGGCATCTTGGAGTTTGTTCCTCTCCTGCTGCACCCTCATAAGCACCTTATCGCCGGCCTTCAGCTGGCGCAGCAGATGTTGCTTATCCGGATCTAGTCCAGCACCCTCTGCAATTTTATTCTCAGAACTACGCACACGCCGCACTTCAGAAACGACTTATCTTTTTGAAAGAATATATTACCAGAGGGGGTCTCTGTGGCTCCCCCTGCAGCGGCTAGTGCGGCCTCAAGTTGGGCCTTGCACCCTTGAAGCTCCTGAGACAGGTGGGTATTCTTCTCCGTAAGATCCTGCATAACAAATGATCCTTAAATCAGTTATTCTAACTATTTTAAGTCTCCGGCTACTGGCATATATAACTATTAAAATTTCTCACCCATATGTCTTTCACATACTGCTCCGTGGCTCTGTTAGACCATCTTGAGTAGCACGGAGGTGCGCGTCCCCCACATTAAAGGCATTCAACGCCTCCGGGGAGAAACATGCGTCACGAAGAACTGTCCGCCGGCACCTATGATTCATGGCGCTCTCCACCTCGGACCTGGTGGCGGACAGCCTGTCGGCATCCTCCGTTGGAGGAGCATCCGGCTCAAGCCTTGTGTTTGCCTCCCCCTCCGGACCAGGCGGTGGAGCTTGGCTGGCGGAGGCTTGATTGGCAACCTCTCCAGACACAGTCCGGCGTGCGCTCTTTCTCCTAGAAGAATCAGGAGTGTTAATATACCTCCCAGGAATATTTCCCTTAACTACGGTGGTGCTCCATACCGTTGCAGCGACGTTTCGATTCACGCCGCACTCGTCTTCCGCCTGCTGGGCCGAACTGACCCTTGTTGGTCAGCCGCCGCGGATCCGGCTTCCTGCCCTAAATGTACCTCCTGCAGGACACCGTTGGTATACAGTGTTCGGAAATAAGCATGGATGAGTAATAATGACAAGGCCTCGGTCGTAGTTACCTGGCAAGCCGGAGTTAAACCGGGGTAGTCGGCCGTAATGGCGACTAAAGCATTGTCCACGCTAAGTTGGTGGAACACCCCATCGATCAGCTCCACCTCTATGTCCGGATCCTCCTCGGAGGCCGGATCAAGGGATCGTCCCGGATCCTCGGGTTGTGGAGTCGGGCTGATGCCCTCTATGTCCCAGCGCAGCTCCTGCGTAGAAATCACGAAGTGAGACACTTAACTGTGGGAATATGGATCAGATAAATAAATGTCCGCTTACCCAGCTTCGAGGGTTATTCATGGAGAAACCATTCAATGGACTCGTGCGGAGGAAGTCCTACTTCTCCCCCTTGTACAAGCAGGACAGGATCTTCACCAGATCGGCAGCCGATCCCGGCCCCTTGCGGCCATGACGGGTGGTGTCATTCTCCCCATTGAAATCCCACATGGGGTGGCCCCTATATTGGAGCGCTGCACCCCTCGCATAATGCACGTGGCCATGACTCCAATCATGGTCAATCTGGAATGGGCCAGTAACCTTATCCGGCCCATCAAATATTGGACGCTCCTATCATCTTCCCGTTGAGGGCTCCGCGGGCGCCAACTCAGGCGTTTCTTCAGAGGAGCAATGCTGAACTCCGGGAGGCCGATCCGAACTGGGTCCGGCAGTGGGGCGTCTTCCATATAAAATCATTCTAAAGGCCAGTCTTCGGACGCCTTCTTCGGGGTTCCGGATAGATATCCGGTCCCGGCGATGCGCCATATTTCGGCTCCACCCACTTGATATATCGACCCCTCGTGAGAATGGGGTACGAGGCAAAACAATATCTTCCACAGCGCAAAATGGGGCTCGATGCCCAAGAACAGCTCACAAAGGGCTACAAAGCCCGCAATGTGCAAGATGGAGGCAGGTGTAAGGTGGTGAAGCTGGAGTCCATAGAACTCCAGGAGCCCCCGGAGAAACGGATGTATAGGAAATACGAGTCCTCTTATCATATAAGGGACGAAGCATACCCGCTCTCCTTTGGAGGGATTGGGGATGCTCTCCGCCTGCTTCTCACCCTTGTAGGTGGCCAGTACGGCTCAAACCGGAACCATAAAGGCTGGGGGAAGGTATCCCTCGGCCTGGAGCGTCACTAACTCGCTATGCGGGACTGAACATCTCCTCCAATCTCCGGGCTGAGGGCTAGGAGCGCGAGAGGAGGAGCCACGTTGACTGTCCATGATGGAGTGGATTTTTGTTAGAGGCGCTCCAATGAGTACTCGCGGAAGGAGGATGGTGTGATTCGGATCTAGATCCTTGCTCCTCTTATAGGTAGCTTATTCGCGCAGCTAGGGGGTAAAACGTAAAAATACCCTAGCTTTTCGCATTCATACGACACATGGAAGAGGGCCATTATTGGACGTTGTGCCAAGGAGCGCAACATTTATAAGGAAGCCAGACACTATTCGGCAAGCGCATGGAATTTGGAGGAGAACCCGCCTTGCAACACCGAAGACAATATACACGCCGGACTCGTCGTCATTGAAGCCTGGTTCGGGGGCTACTGAGGGAGTCCTGGACTAGGGGGTGTCCGGATAGCCGAACTATCATCATCGGCCGGACTCCAAGACTATGAAGATACAAGATTGAAGACTTCGTCCCGTGTCCGGATGGGACTTTCCTTGGCGTGGAAGGCAAGCTTGGCGATACGGATATGTAGATCTCCTACCATTTTAACTGACTCTGTGTAACCCTAGCCCCCTCCGGTGTCTATATAAACCGGAGGGTTTTAGTCCATAGGACAGAACAACAATCATACCATAGGCTAGCTTCTAGGGTTTAGCCTCCTTGATCTCGTGGTAGATCCACTCTTGTACTACCCATATCATCAATATCAATCAAGCAGGAGTAGGGTTTTACCTCCATCGAGAGGGCCCGAACCTGGGTAAAAACATCATTTCCCTTGTCTCCTGTTACCATCCGCCTAGACGCACAGTTCGGGACCCCCTACCTGAGATCCGCCGGTTTTGACACTGACAGCGACCGCCAGAAAAAGAAACTTTGAGAAAAAAAATTAACTGTGTTCGCAATTTCTTCAACTATCAAGGACACAGTGAAGACTTTGAATAGTGTCAACTAGAATGCATATGAAGAATTTGTGAACTGAGTGGGTTGAGCTTAGCATAGAGGGGAGCGGGTCCGATCACATCCACATAGAGGAAGAAATCAAACTGAAGAATTAGCAATATGTGGATGTTGTTGAGGACATGAAAATCTCACATGACGAATTTGAAAAAGTTTGATGAAATTGTAAATGACAAAAAACTCAAATCTGAAGAATGTCATAGAGTGGTGGTGGCGTTACCCACCGTATAAGAACTTTGATGACTTCAGACACCGCGTACAATTGTCGTAGGGTTCTGAGAGTCAAGTTCTTCATTAATTTGTTCGCACTTAGAGGGTTAGTCTTCATTTATTGAAGAATTTTTTTACTTCATGTGTTGTGCACCAAAATCATCAAAAATGCATAAGTGTTAGGATGTGTGTCCATTTCAGATGACATTCGAAGATTCTAGGATGTTTAGCTCACATCGCAACTAGCAGAATCTCTTTTCATCCTAGGGCTTAGTGAAGATATCGGCAAGCTGGTCTTCAATCTTCACGTGGTCGATGATGATGTCTCCCTTCGACACATGATCACGAAGAAAATGGTGACGAATTGGAATATGGTTCGTCTTGGAATGGTGCACAGGGTTGTGGGCGGTCTTGATAGCACTCATGTTGTCATAGAAGAGAGGGACTTTCTTCAAGTTTACACCATAGTCCTTGCGGGTTTGCTTCATCCACAACAACTGTGAATAGTAGGCACCAGCGACAATGTACTCAGCCTCAGCTGTGGATAGAGCCATGCTAGCCTGCTTCTTTGATGACCAACATACAAGAGATTGTCCAACAAAATGGCATGTGCATGAGGTAGACTTGCGATCCACACGATCTCCAGTGTAATTAGAATCAAAAAATCCAGCCAGATCAAAAGATGAGCCCTTGGGATACCGTAATCCAAGCGTTGGTGTGTGAGCTAAATATTGAAGAATTTGTTTCATAGCCTGATGGTGTGATTCCTTCGGTGTCGCTTGAAATCGGGCACACATGCAAACACTCAGCATAATATTTGGCCATGATTCACATAGGTAAAGAAACAAACCAATGATGGAGTGATATACCTTCTGATCGAAATCTTTACCATTTTTGTCTGTGCTGAGTTGACCATTAGTAGGCATTGGAATTTTGAGGCCTTTGAAGTCTTGCATGCCGAATATCTTCAGGCAATCTTTGAGATACTTTTATTGATAAATGAAGATGCCATTGGGTTGTTGATGAATTTGAAGACCAAGGAAGAATCTCAATTCTCCCATCATAGACATCTTATATTCTTCACATATCATGTATGCAAATTCGTCAGTGAAACGCTTGTTAGTGCAATCAAAGATAATAACATCAACATATATCTGTCATATGAACAGTTCACCATTCACCATCATAAGATTTAGTAAAAAGAGTAGGATCAAGTGAACTAGGTTTGAAACCCTTTTTCTTCAGGAATTCTTTCAGTGTATCATACCAAGCCTGTGGCCTTGCTTGAGGCTATAGAGAGCCTTGTTCAACCTGAAGACTTTGTCCGGATGCTTTGGATCCTCGAAACCTGGTGGTTCAGCAACATATACTTCTTCCTCAAGCTTACCATTGAGGAGTGCACTTCTCACTTTGATATAAGAGAATATTGTGATGGTTAGCATATGCAAGTAATATACGAATAGCTTCAAGCCTAGCAACAGGTGCAAAAGTTTCACTGAAATCAATACCGTCAACCTGTGTGTAGCCTTGTGCTACAAGACGGGCCTTATTTATTACCACTTGGCCATTTTCGTCTTGCTTGTTGCGGTAGATCCACTCAGTGTTGATGATATTGTGCTTGCGTGGATCAGGACGAGTCAGAAGCTTGCACACATTTTTGAGCTCGAATTGTTGAAATTATTCTTGCATGGCTTGAATCCACTCAGGCTCCAGAAATGCTTCATCAACTTTGGTGGGCTCTATGATAGAGACAAATGCAAAATGCCCACAAAAGTTAGCAAGATGTGAAGCCCTTGAGCGAGTGAGGGGACCAGGAGCATTGATGTTGCTGAGGATCTTCTCAACCTGCACTTCATTCGCCACTCGAGGGTGAGCTGGACGAGGGCCTTGTTGAGGTTGAGAATTTTCCTCAGAGTCATTTTCTTCAGGAGTGGCAGTTTCTTCAGGATGAGGAATGATCACTTCTTCAGTTAATTCTTCACTGGCACTATTTCACCAGTTTCCATCAGCTTGATAGATTCCTCAGGAGGCATTTCATCTAGCATAGGATGCAGGTGCTCTTTTTGCGAGTCATTAGTTTCATCGAACCGCACATCTATAGTTTCAACAACCTTGTTGTGATAGGTGTTGAAGACTCTGTACGCGTGTGAGTCCTTTCTGTAACAAAGCATAAAACCCTCATGTGCTTTCAGTGCAAATTTGGAATAGTGATGAGGATCTCTAATCCAGTATTTAGCACCGAAGACTTTGAAATAACTTACATTGGGCTCTTTGTCAGTGAAGATATACCCGATTGATGATGTGACAAGCAGTATCAATCGCTTTAGGCCACCATCTATGAGGTGTCTTGTATTCATCAAGCATAGTGCATAACATTTCAATGAGTGGCATGTTCTTGCACTCAGCAATTCCTTTCTGCCGAGGAGTATAAGGAGCAGATAGCTCATGAGGGATACCAAGTTCATCAGGATAGTCATCAAGGCATGTGTTCTTGAACTCGGTGTCGTTGTCGCTTCCGATATGCTTGATATTGATGCCATAATTTGTCATGCCACGGTTAGCAAATCGTCCAAATATGACGTGCACTTCAATCTTGAAGGTAATGATATGCACCCGTGTGTAACGAGAATAATCATCAACAATGATGAATCCATAGAGTGATGCTGCATTGGTTAGTGTAGCATAATGAGTGGGACCAAAGAGATCCATATGAAGTAATTCAAAGGGACGAGGAGTGGTCATGATTGTCTTTGAAGAGTGCTTGGATCTCGTCATCTTTCCAGCCTCACAAGCACTACAAAGGTGATCTTTGATGAATTTGACGCCCTCAACACCAATGATGTGCTTCTTATTGACGAGTGTGCTCAAATTCCTCATGCCAGCATGTCCAAGTTTTCGATGCTATAGCCAGCATTCTGAAGCTTTTGCCAGTAGGCATGTGGCTGGTTGAGGACCTAGAGAGAAATCTACAATATACAAATCACCTCTCTTAAAGCCTTCGGAGACTTAGGATTTGTCAGATTCCATTAGCACAATGCATCTATATCTGCCAAAGATGACAATCATATCAAGATCACAAAGCATTGAGACATACATGAGGTTGTATACTAGGGACTCGACAAGCATCACAATTTCCATGTGTCGACCCTTTGAGATAGCAAACTTACCTAGACCCAATACCTTGTTTTTTCCTTTGTCAGCATAGGTGATATGCTTCAGATGAGATGGAGTAAGGGGAGCATTGGTGAGGAGATTCATTTCACTAGTCATGTGATTAGTGCAGCCACTATCTAGAACCCATTTAGTAGCTTTTGGAGTATCATCATGTAGAAGCATTAGTCTCACTTACAAATTCATATACTTCAATTAAAGAATATGATGATCAGTTTTGTCAGTGAGTTTCATCAGTAAGCATATAACAAGCAACATAGGGATGTGTGAAGTGGGAATTCATTTCATCATGATTAGCTTGCATCCCAACAAGCATTCGTGTCAGACCTTCAGCAAATTCATTAGACATTTATCGTGTCTGAAGACCTGACCATGCAGAAGAGATTAGTTCTTCTTCTTAACAACCCACATCTAAATGGGTGGTTGAGAAGCAATGTAGCGCAAAGCATTGACAGAGAAATTAGGCATTGAAGAATACGCATTTCTCTTCACACGAGGAGTATAGTACTCATAAGAATATGACGAGAAATTGTTCACAGTTTTGTGCATATAGTGATTTGAAGAATAATGCACGTATTCATAATATCATTGTTTGTTCCCTGCATTGAAGTTTTAGTACATGCATAAGTTGGCCTGCACCATTTGACGACTTTGGTCCAGGTGAAGAATTTTCCCTGGGATTGTTCCTTTTCTTCGGCGGTGCCATGATGACATTCACCTAAAAATTTTGAAGAACAGTTTTGGGCACCCAGATTTTCTTCACATGGGAACCATTCCTGCAGTTAGTACCAACAAATCTAGCAAATATTTCACCATTCTGATTTTTAAATAGCTTGTAGTTGGAGTCAAATGACCCATAAGAAGAATGTGGAGTATCAAAATTAAAGCCAAATAGAGTGGATGGATCAACTGCAGGTCCTTTTGCAGCAACCCATGTGGTTTTGGGATACTGCTCTGGTTTCCAATAAGATCCATCTGCATTCAGCTTTATCTCAAAAGCAATACCCTCTTTCCTAGGGTTCCTGTTAAGAATCTGCTTCTTGAGCACATCACAAAGAGTTTGGTCCCTTTGAGAATTTTGTACATGCCTATGACATACAATTCCTTCAGAACTGAATTTTTGTCAGTGAAACTTGTGGTTTTCTCACATGAGGGAATTGAAACCACAGAGGCAGTTGAAGATATATCAGCAGTTGAAGCATTCGAACATTCAGCTAAAGAATTTTGTCAGGACCCCGACTCGATGTCACATCGATCTAGCTGGTAACACCTCATATCACTTTGCGGCCTCACGCGCGGTATCCCCACGGGTGTCGTCTTACCTTTTTCCCGGGACCGTTTGCGCCTTTTGGCTCACGTATATGATAGTGTCGCTAGCATCCATATGATAAAGAGCCCGGGCTGACATGACTAGTCGTAAACCCAAAGTGGCACAGACTTACAGGGACAGGCATCCATGACCCAGCTTCGAACGTGTCGGTCATCAGCAAGTGGGTCCGGGCTGTAGCACTGGGCTAGCAGGACTCCGGTAAACCGGGCTGTAGCGGGCTAACAGGACTCCGGTACTCAAAGCGTGACATTTCCCCGAAGGGACAGACACAGGAACGAAGAAGGACACATGCCGGCCAGCCTAAGTGTTCCAGAGCAGTAGCAAGCTACCATGGCTCAGCGGTAACACTAGGAGACATTTCCCGGTAAGAGAGGCTACTAAAGATAGACAACTAGATAGTCAGATCCCACACATACCAAGCATTTCAATCATACACACATTATGCTCGATATGTGCAAATACAACGAAGCATCACAACATGACTCTACGACACAAGTACTTTATTTAAGGCTCAGGGAGCCATACATAATATACACACAAAGTTACGGGTCTCACGACCCAACATACAAGTTATACAATCATACAAGCCAACAGCGGAAGTAACTTGTCTGAGTACAGACAACTAGTAAAATAAAAGAGGCTTGGAAAGCCTGGCTATACTATGTGGTCCTCCACAAGCTCAGGGTCACCACCTGGGTCTTTAGCCTACTCGTTGATGTCAACGTCTACATAGAACCCATCAGAAGGGGTTGCAGCGTCTTCTGTAAAAAATGTAGATTATAGCAACATGAGTACAAAGGTACTCAGCAAGACTTACATCAGATCCTACATACATGCATAGTATCAAGAAGGGTTGGTGGAGTTATTGCAGCAGGCCAGCTTTGACTCTTGGCTAGACTATCCTACGATACTCCATTTGAAATAGTTTTGCGCACACGAGTCCACCATTCACCACTTCAATACACTACCGAGGATCCACCTCCGTCTTCCTACGGAAGAGCCATCCTCGGCACTCACACTTATCTTGAGGCTTTTAATAGTTTCCATTTAATTGTCTATGAACTGTATAGGCAACCAAGTAGTCCTTCACCGCGGACGCGGCTATTCGAATAGATCATGTTAACCCTGCAGGGGTGTACTTCTTCATACACGCTCTCACCACTTATCGTCGTTTACACGACATGTACTCGGCAACCTTCAAGCGGAAGCCCAACGTGGGTGTCGGCCACGACCTACCTAATCACCTAAGCTTCCAGTCCAGGTTTATCGCCTATTCGGGTTCCATCCGCAGGGAGTCCGGCCGAGGTTTCCCATACGGCCCCGAACGATGTGAACAGGGTTCCCGAGATACCTAACGGGTATTCGGTACACCCGGCCACGTACCTACCGCATCACAGCCCACCCCTACGGTCAGCGCTGTCCACGGCCTCCAGTAGGCTACAAACACCAGAAACTACTTGCAACTCCTGGACGGAGAGCTAGGGTGAATAAGAAGTCGAGAGGGTCCATTGGTTTCGGGCCCAATGCATGGTAGTAGCTGATTCTTAAATCACACATACAGATCTCAGTGCTTAAGGTTGGCTTCAATGAAACAACCCACCATGTACTCCTACATGGCCTCTCATCGATACCTTTACCAAATCGTGTTCACCACACCACTCTCATTACCGACATAATCATTTCACTCTAGCCCATCACCCAGATGAACCAGACCTGACACGACTCTAAGCATAGCAGGCATAGCAAGGTAGGAACAACACATACATATGGCTCAATCAACTCCTACACATGCTAGTGGGTTTCATCTAGTTACTGTGGCAATGACAGGTCATGCAGAGGAAATGGGTTCAACTACCGTAGCACACAGCAGTTTGAATCGCGTTGTCTTAATGCAGTAAAAGAGAGCAGGAGCGAGAACATGGGATTGTATCGATATGATCAAATGGTTGGTTGCTTGCCTGATGGTTCGTTGCACGGATACGATTCCTCGTTAGGGTAATCACGGTACTCCTCGGGGACAGATCCTGTCGCAAAGGATAACGATACACAGGCATCACCAAACAATGTGCAACAATATGATGCATGCACGAAACATGGCAATATGAGTGTGTTGGGCTAATGCAACTAAAACCAGATGTGTTTGAGCAAACTTGAATCAAAGATTCAAATTCCAAATTCAAATATGGCCTTTTAAAGTGCCTTTTCTTGTTCTGATTGAAACATCAAGTTAACTTGTTTGATCATGCATGAAAATAGTACAGATGGATAGATTGGATTTTTCTGATCATTTTTCATATATTATTTGTCCAATTTGGAGTTACAGAATAAAAGTTATGAATTTTTGAAGTTTAAATAATATTCTGGAATTTCCTGATTTAAATTAAATTCAGAATATCATTTACTGCGTCAGCCTGACATCACAGTGACATCAGCAGGTCAACAGGGCTGGCTCAGGTCAAACCTGACGTGTGGGGTCCACACGTCAGTGACCAGGGGCTAAGCCCGCGTTGACCCCGGGCTGGTTAGCTTTGACTAACCCCTGGGGCCCACTTGTCAGCGTCAGTAGGTGGTGGATTAGTGGCTAATTAACTAGGCCACGTCAGCTCGCCGGAGTTCTGGCCGGCGGCGACCAACAGTGCGGCGGCGATAGTGGTTTTGGTTGTTTCGGCCACCAAATGGAATGTGGCGACCACCGGAGTGAAGCTGAGGACGACCCGCGGCTCTTGGCGGAGTCCGTTGGGGTCGGGGTGGCCGGAGCTGACGGCGGTGAGCTCGGCTGCGGCCGCCGGGGTTCGGTCGTGCGCGGGATTGGTGCTGGAGCTCGAAGTCGAGCAAAGTGAGGCGCTAGGGATGCTCTACGGGTTCTTGCGAACGTGTTGGACTCGCCGGGGTGACCAAATGGTCACCGGAGCTGCGTCGACGGCGAGCTCGGCGACGGCGGAGGTTCGGCCGAGGTGGGGATGCAGCTACGGTGAGGGAACGAGGGGAATGAGAGGGGGAAACGGCTCGGGGGCTCACCGCGGTTGCAGTGGGCGTCGAAGCGGGCTCGGGGACGCGCTGGAGACGGCGAATTCGTCGGCGACGGTGGTCGGAGCCCGAAGAGGGGAACGGCGACGTGGCGGCGATGCAGGGCTTCCGGGGACTCGTGGAGCGGTGGGGAGGAAGAGGGAGTTGTGGCGGAGCTTCTGAGCTACTCGGGGGAGCGAGGGGTGGCCGGAGGCAGTGGCTAAGGCGAACGGCGGCGACGGTGTGCTTCGGCCGAGAGCGAGAGAGAGCGAGGGAGAAACGGGGGAGAGTGAGCGAGAGCAGGGGGGATCGGGACGGGCTGCGGACGTCGTCCACGCGGCCAGGAGGGCGTCGGCAAGCAGGAGGTGGCCGCGCGGCCGCGCGCGCGCGAGCACACAGCAGCTTCGGGGCGTGGGGAGGAAGACGACGGGGAGCTACAGTGCTGGGCTGGCTAGCTGGGCCGAGCTGAACAGGGAGGAGCCCAGGTAAGCTTCTCCCTTTTAGTTTTTTTCTGTTTTCTGTTTTATTTAATATAACTGCAACTTTGTTGAATTAAATAAAATACCTAGGCAACTCCAAAATTCACCAAACTACTCCTGGCTCATAGTTGGATTATTACCAACATGAAACATTTTAGTTTGGAGATATTTGAGCATTTAAATATTTTATATTATTTTAAATGCCCAAATTCAAATAGTTATGATTTAACTCAAGAACCCTAGGATGGCCTAGAAAAGTGTGCACCATTTTTGGCAGAGGTTCTGAACCAAGGCAAAAATGATGGGCATTTTAGAAGGGCATTTCAGGTTCATTGAAAATTTGTTTTAGTAACCCTAGTTGGTTTCAGAGGGGACTGGGGGTTCTGTCATCCCCATTTCAAGTTTCTGATGAAAGAGTAAACATGATGCAACACTCTAATGCATGACTAGCTAGGGTGTGACAAGTCACCCCCACTCAAAAGAATCTCGTCCCGAGATTTGGGTTCCTCCGAGAAGAAGGCGGGATACTCGAGTCGAAGACGATCCTCCCTTTCCCAAGTTGCTTCATCTTCAGAATGGTGCGACCATTGAACCTTGAGAAACTTGATATTATGACGTCGCGTGGTACGCTCGGCTTGATCGAGGATACGGATGGGATACTCTCGATAGGTAAGATTATCTTGGAGATCAAGCGTTTCGTGGTCCACTTCACGGATAGGATCCGAGAAGCAACGCCTGAGTTGAGAAACGTGGAAGACATCGTGAACTCTGGAGAGGTGCGGAGGTAGTTCCAACTGGTAGGCAACTTCTCCTTGTTTGGCAAGAATGCGAAAAGGTCCAATGTAACGAGGAGCCAATTTGCCTTTGATACCGAAGCGATGGGTTCCCTTCAGAGGGGTGACCCGAAGATAAGCCTTCTCGTCAACCTCGAAAGTCATAGCCTTATGTTTTCGGTCATATTGACTCTTTTGACGAGATTGGGCTGTTTTCAACTTTTCACGAACGATACGAACTTGTTCTTCTGCTTCCTGAATCATATCCGGGCCAAAGAATTGTCTTTCCCCGGTCTCTGACCAGTTAAGGGGTGTTCGACATCGTCGTCCATAGAGAACTTCAAAAGGGGCTTTACCCAAGCTAGATTGATAGTTGTTGTTGTAAGCGAATTCGGCAAATGGAAGGCACTTCTCCCAGTCCATTCCGAACGAGATAACAGAGGCTCGAAGCATGTCTTCTAGAATTTGGTTGACGCGTTCCACTTGACCACTTGACTGAGGGTGGAAAGCGGTGCTAAAGAAGAGACGAGTTCCCATAGCGTTTTGGAAACTTTCCCAAAATCGAGAGGTGAAAAGACTTCCTCGATCCGAATTGATTTCCAAAGGAACACCATGGAGGGACACTATTCGGGAGATGTATAAGTCTGCCAGCTGACTAGCGGTTATACTCTCACGAACAGGTAAGAAATGAGCTACTTTGGAAAGACGATCGACCACGACGAAAATAGCATTATTCCCTCTTTTGGTCCGGGGAAAACCGGTAATGAAATCCATACCAATCTTATCCCATTTCCATTCAGGAATAGCTAAGGGTTGAAGGGTGCCAGCAGGCCGTTGATGCTCTGCTTTTACACGACGACAGACGTCGCAATTGGCAATATACTGAGCAATTTCTCTCTTCATCCTAGTCCACCAGAACCTCTGGCGTAGGTCCTGATACATCTTAGTACTACCGGGATGAATGGTGAGAGGAGATTCATGAGCTTCCTTAAGGATCAATCGCCTCAGGTTGCGCACCTTGGGAACCACTAGTCGATCCCCGAAGTATACGACTCCTTGATCATTAACGGAGAAACAATTCGCATTTCCTTTTTGAATGTTTCTCTTGATGCGGGAGATTCCCGGATCTACCTTCTGTGCTTTGATAATTTGATCCGTAAGGGTAGGTTTTGCCACCAAGGTGGAGAGAAAACCTTGAGGTACAATGTGAAGGTTAAGCTTCCGAAATTCCTCATGGAGAAGCGGTTGACTTTGTTGTAACATCAGGTTGTTACAATAAGATTTACGACTTAGCGCATCAGCCATGACGTTGGCTTTCCCTGGGGTGTAGGTTATTCCTAAGTCGAAGTCTGTGATCAATTCAACCCAACGTCTTTGCCTAAGATTCAGATCCGGTTGGGTGAAGATGTACTTCAGACTTTGGTGATCAGTGAATATTTCGCAACGATTACCGAGAAGGTAATGTCGCCAGGTCTTAAGTGCATAGACTACGGCTGCAAGTTCTAGATCATGAGTAGGGTAATTCTCCTCATGTGGGTGCAATTGCCGTGAAGCGTAAGCAATTACGTGTCGATCTTGCATGAGAATGCAACCTACCCCTTGTCGTGAGGCGTCGCAGTAGATAACAAAGTCTTTGGAAAAGTCTGGTGGTACCAGCACAGGAGCAGAGGTCAGGCGTCTTTTCAGTTCCTGAAAGCTGTGCTCACATTGTGGAGTCCATTCGAACTTTTTATCTTTCTTGAGGAGTTCGGTTAGAGGTTTAGCAACTTTAGAGAAGTTCTCGACAAAGCGACGGCAATAGCTCGCTAAGCCTAGAAAACTCCGAACTTGCTTGACCGATTCGGGTGGAGTCCAATCAAGGACGGCTTGAACTCGCTCAGGGTTAACCGCAATACCTTTACCAGATATTACATGACCCAGATAGGTCACTTCTGGCAACCAGAATTCACATTTAGAAAATTTGGCATAAAGGCGATGCTCTCGAAGTTTCTGCAACACTAGTCTTAGATGTTCGGCATGTTCTTCCTCGTTCTTGGAGTAGATGAGTATATCATCGAGATAAACTATGACGAATTTATCCAAATACTCCATGAAGATTGAGTTCATTAACCGAGAAAAGGTGGCTGGAGCGTTGGTTAAACCGAAGGACATGACGGTGTACTCGTATTGGCCGTAACGAGTAACAAAGGCCGTTTTAGGAATGTCCCCGTTTCTGATCTTGATTTGATGGTAGCCCAACCTCAAATCCATCTTGGAGAAGACTGAGGATCCAGCGAGCTGATCATACAGATCGTTGATCCTGGGAAGCGGGTATTTGTTCTTGATTGTGACCAAATTGACAGGTCGGTAATCTACAACCATCCGGTCCGTACCATCCTTCTTCTTGACGAATAGGACGGGGCAAGCCCACGGAGATGAACTAGGGCGGATGAAACCCTTTTTCAAGGATTCATCGAGTTGCTTCTTAAGCTCGGCTAGTTCTAGGGGTGCCATCTTATAAGGTCTTCTAGCAATCGGAACGGTTCCTGGAATGAGGTCTATTACGAACTCAACATCCCTGTCAGGTGGAACCCCTGGCAATTCCTCTGGAAAGACATCCGGAAAATCACGGACTACCGGAACATCCTCAAGGTCTGGCAAAGGACTGGCGTTAAGAGAATATAACTGCCGCTTGGCTATTCGGGTCAAGACGTTGACTATCTTTCCCGAAGGATGGGTGAGTTGAACAGTCCTAGAGAAGCAATCAATTTTGGCATGATGAGCTGACATCCAGTCCATACCCAAAATGATATTAATGTCTGAAGATTTAAGGGCTATCAAAGATGCAAGGAAGACAAGTCTATCGACTTGGATTTCATTCCCATAACTTACCCTAGAGGTCTGCCATCTAGACCCAGGGGTAGAGATTTCCATAGTGGACGGCAGATCACAGAATGCAACGTTATGCAAACGAGCATAATTTTCAGATATAAAGGAATGAGAGGCTCCTGTATCGAAAAGAACAGATGCCGGGTGGCAATTAACAAGAAGCGTACCGAGAACGACGTTGGGATCTTCTTGAGCTTCTTCGGCAGAGACACAGTTGACATGGCCACGTGAAGCGGTGACCGGTTTAGCGTGGAACACTTTTCCTGTCGGCTTGCCACGGCCAACAGCTTTAGCAGATTGATTGGGGTTGGTCTGGGGGCACTCACGCATATAGTGACCAGATTCCCCACACTTAAAACAGGTCACGGAACTGGTACGTGGAGGAGCATTATTGATTGGACCCCCATAGGGCTTGGCCGGTGCAGACTGTTGAACAGGGCGAGGCGCCTGGAAAGATGGCCTCGGTGTGAACCTGGGTGGCAAGGCGGTGTTGGGTACCCACACGCGGCGCTTCTGAGGACCAGCACCGGATGAGGAACCCATGTCACGTCCATGCTTGCATGTTGCGTCATAGTCAGTCTGACCAGTTTCAGCACTGATGGCTTTGTTGACAAGTTTCGAAAAAGATGTGCACTCATGCAGGCGGAGGTCGCGGCGAAGCTCAGGACTAAGGCCCTTACGGAACCTTGCTTGCTTCTTGGCGTCAGTAGACACTTCCTCAGCTGCATATCGGGCGAGCTTACCAAACTCTCTGCTATAGGCATCCACGGAAAGTCGGCCTTGGGTGAAATTGCAAAATTCTTCACGCTTACGGTCTAGGAGACCCTCCGGAATGTGATGTTCACGGAAAGCCTCGCTGAACTCAGCCCAAGTAGTGACATGGCCCGCTGGGCGCATAGCTCCATAATTCTCCCACCATAGACTGGCGGGGCCTTCAAGATGATATGCGGCAAAGGTGACCTTGTCAGCCTCCGCTACCAGCGCGGAACGCAGCTTGTGAGAAATACTGCGAAGCCAGTCATCAGCGTCGAGAGGCTCGACGGAGTGGTGGAACGTGGGTGGATGCAATTTGATAAAATCGCTGAGTGACACCACGTTAGCCCTCTGATGGTGTGCTGTATTCTGTTCAATACGCTCCAACAAACGGTTTGTCTCCCGCTTGTTCCTCTCAGCTTCCATCATCACCTCGGCTAGTGAAGGAGGATGAGGCAGATTTTCATTCCTGGCTTCACTGCCTTCGGCCTGCTCTTGAGAAGCAGGGTTGGCGTGCGTGTTGACCATCCTAGGTAAACAAGCCAATGATTTAGTCAGAATGATAAAATTCCGACATAGGATACATAATGCAAGGAATAACTCGGAATGCAAGATGATCATCCGTATGACATGGTAGATACAGAAACTGCTTCTTTTATTCCATCGTCATACACACCATACAAGGTTTAGTACAAGACCAAACAAAGTACTATTACGGTGAAAAGGGATTACATCTCATCGGAGGCATTCCAAACTCCTATACATTATTTTTCTACAACTCCGGAAAAAGTACAAACTAGGTCATATCCCACGAGTCACGCGGGACGACAGACGACACAGCTAGTGCGAACTAGGAATACTATCACTAACTCAGACCGATCCGTAGTAGTCCTCGTAGAAGTCACCTCCATAGCCCGGAAGTTCAACATGATCATCCGGAAACAGACGGTCTCGCGGAGCTTGTGGACCATAGGGGCTAGGATGAGGTCTTGGACCAGCAAACGGTGGCCTGCGGGGACCGCGAGGTGGGGTGATGCCTCCTACATCACGCCAAACCATCACGTCTGGCAGAGCAGATCTCACAGGATAGAGATCGCGCATATCTGAAAATCCAGCTTGCACCGCCGGTGCGAACCGAGTCAAAGTGGCCCAGTGGTCAGCACGGTATTGAAGAGCTCTAACCTTAAGGCCCGATTTTCACGGTCCTTATCCTCGAGCATCTCAGCAGTGGTGCGAGTTCGTGAATCCTCCTGAGTGGAATCAGCATATATAGCCTGGAAATATCCTTGTGCTCCCGGAAGTGATCCTGGCATATACCGGAAGTCAGAGTCCCGAAATAACCCAGATCTGACTCGCATAATGGTCATCATGGAGTAGGCGGCATCCTGCACAGCCATCTCGATAGTAACCCCGAGTCCATAGGAGCAGTGAAGAGGCTCAGTGGATCCAGGATAAGACGGAAATATCCTGACAGTGCAGAGATACTGGCTTTGATTAAAGTCTCGGAATTGCTCTTCGACCGTGTACTCAGGATACCAGCGGTATCCAGCCTCAGTCATTACCCTGACCAACTTAGCAGTATGGCCGGGTACATCTAGGCATCGAGTCAGGCGAACCACTTGATTGAGGTCGCGAGTGGCCATCTGAAAGCATAGTTATAATGCAAAGGCATTAGAATTTCTAGCAAAATTTCGGCAGCATAACAGCTGTAAACGCTCAAAAAGGATATTGAGACATTTGACAAAGGATTTCGTACACACCCAACATCATCATATCAAGTTCTGAATCCATTCTAACAACATAATGTGGTAGTAGAACTGAACTAGGCTTGTATCCATCAAACTTATAAGGTACTACTGATTAGTAACACGTGATCCTGATAGAGAGAACAGATCTTAATTCCTTAACCCCCGGTGGAAGAATGGACTGACTCAGATCAGAATGTCATAAGATATAAGGAGTAAAAAGAGCCTTACATTCCAACCCACAAACAATTCCCCTACATATAACTAAAGAATTTCTAGACTCAACATCGACCAGTTTGGCTTGGAGAACCTACAGGCAGTCCGGCTCTGATGCCAACGCTGTCAGGACCCCGACTCGATGTCACATCGATCTAGCTGGTAACACCTCATATCACTTTGCGGCCTCACGCACGGTATCCCCACGGGTGTCGTCTTACCTTTTTCCCGGGACCGTTTGCGCCTTTTGGCTCACGTATATGATAGTGTCGCTAGCATCCATATGATAAAGAGCCCGGGCTGACATGACTAGTCGTAAACCCAAAGTGGCACAGACTTACAGGGACAGGCATCCATGACCCAGCTTCGAACGTGTTGGTCATCAGCAAGTGGGTCCGGGCTGTAGCACTGGGCTAGCAGGACTCCGGTAAACCGGGCTGTAGCGGGCTAACAGGACTCCGGTACTCAAAGCGTGACATTTCCCCGAAGGGACAGACACAGGAACGAAGAAGGACACATGCCGGCCAGCCTAAGTGTTCCAGAGCAGTAGCAAGCTACCATGGCTCAGCGGTAACACTAGGAGACATTTCCCGGTAAGAGAGGCTACTAAAGATAGACAACTAGATAGTCAGATCCCACACATACCAAGCATTTCAATCATACACACATTATGCTCGATATGTGCAAATACAACGAAGCATCACAACATGACTCTACGACACAAGTACTTTATTTAAGGCTCAGGGAGCCATACATAATATACACACAAAGTTACGGGTCTCACGACCCAACATACAAGTTATACAATCATACAAGCCAACAGCGGAAGTAACTTGTCTGAGTACAGACAACTAGTAAAATAAAAGAGGCTTGGAAAGCCTGGCTATACTATGTGGTCCTCCACAAGCTCAGGGTCACCACCTGGGTCTTTAGCCTACTCGTTGATGTCAACGTCTACATAGAACCCATCAGAAGGGGTTGCAGCGTCTTCTGTAAAAAATGTAGATTATAGCAACATGAGTACAAAGGTACTCAGCAAGACCTACATCAGATCCTACATACATGCATAGTATCAAGAAGGGTTGGTGGAGTTATTGCAGCAGGCCAGCTTTGACTCTTGGCTAGACTATCCTACGATACTCCATTTGAAATAGTTTTGCGCACACGAGTCCACCATTCACCACTTCAATACACTACCGAGGATCCACCTCCGTCTTCCTACGGAAGAGCCATCCTCGGCACTCACACTTATCTTGAGGCTTTTAATAGTTTCCATTTAATTGTCTATGAACTGTATAGGCAACCAAGTAGTCCTTCACCGCGGACGCGGCTATTCGAATAGATCATGTTAACCCTGCAGGGGTGTACTTCTTCATACACGCTCTCACCACTTATCGTCGTTTACACGACATGTACTCGGCAACCTTCAAGCGGAAGCCCAACGTGGGTGTCGGCCACGACCTACCTAATCACCTAAGCTTCCAGTCCAGGTTTATCGCCTATTCGGGTTCCATCCGCAGGGAGTCCGGCCGAGGTTTCCCATACGGCCCCGAACGATGTGAACAGGGTTCCCGAGATACCTAACGGGTATTCGGTACACCCGGCCACGTACCTACCGCATCACAGCCCACCCCTACGGTCAGCGCTGTCCACGGCCTCCAGTAGGCTACAAACACCAGAAACTACTTGCAACTCCTGGACGGAGAGCTAGGGTGAATAAGAAGTCGAGAGGGTCCATTGGTTTCGGGCCCAATGCATGGTAGTAGCTGATTCTTAAATCACGCATACAGATCTCAGTGCTTAAGGCCGGCTTCAATGAAACAACCCACCATGTACTCCTACATGGCCTCTCATCGATACCTTTACCAAATCGTGTTCACCACACCACTCTCATTACCGACATAATCATTTCACTCTAGCCCATCACCCAGATGAACCAGACCTGACACGACTCTAAGCATAGCAGGCATAGCAAGGTAGGAACAACACATACATATGGCTCAATCAACTCCTACACATGCTAGTGGGTTTCATCTAGTTACTGTGGCAATGACAGGTCATGCAGAGGAAATGGGTTCAACTACCGTAGCACACAGCAGTTTGAATCGCGTTGTCTTAATGCAGTAAAAGAGAGCAGGAGCGAGAACATGGGATTGTATCGATATGATCAAATGGTTGGTTGCTTGCCTGATGGTTCGTTGCACGGATACGATTCCTCGTTAGGGTAATCACGGTACTCCTCGGGGACAGATCCTGTCGCAAAGGATAACGATACACATGCATCACCAAACAATGTGCAACAATATGATGCATGCACGAAACATGGCAATATGAGTGTGTTGGGCTAATGCAACTAAAACCAGATGTGTTTGAGCAAATTTGAATCAAAGATTCAAATTCCAAATTCAAATATGGCCTTTTAAAGTGCCTTTTCTTGTTCTGATTGAAACATCAAGTTAACTTGTTTGATCATGCATGAAAATAGTACAGATGGATAGATTGGATTTTTCTGATCATTTTTCATATATTATTTGTCCAATTTGGAGTTACAGAATAAAAGTTATGAATTTTTGAAGTTTAAATAATATTCTGGAATTTCCTGATTTAAATTAAATTCAGAATATCATTTACTGCGTCAGCCTAACATCACAGTGACATCAGCAGGTCAACAGGGCTGGCTCAGGTCAAACCTGACGTGTGGGGTCCACACGTCAGTGACCAGGGGCTAAGCCCGCGTTGACCCCGGGCTGGTTAGCTTTGACTAACCCCTGGGGCCCACTTGTCAGCGTCAGTAGGTGGTGGATTAGTGGCTAATTAACTAGGCCACGTCAGCTCGCCGGAGTTCTGGCCGGCGGCGACCAACAGTGCGGCGGCGATAGTGGTTTTGGTCGTTTCGGCCACCAAATGGAACGTGGCGACCACCGGAGTGAAGCTGAGGACGACCCGCGGCTCTTGGCGGAGTCCGTTGGGGTCGGGGTGGCCGGAGCTGACGGCGGTGAGCTCGGCTGCGGCCGCCGGGGTTCGGTCGTGCGCGGGATTGGTGCTGGAGCTCGAAGTCGAGCAAAGTGAGGCGCTAGGGATGCTCTACGGGTTCTTGCGAACGTGTTGGACTCGCCGGGGTGACCAAATGGTCACCGGAGCTGCGTCGACGGCGAGCTCGGCGACGGCGGAGGTTCGGCCGAGGTGGGGATGCAGCTACGGTGAGGGAACGAGGGGAAGGAGAGGGGGAAACGGCTCGGGGGCTCACCGCGGTTGCAGTGGGCGTCGAAGCGGGCTCGGGGACGCGCTGGAGACGGCGAATTCGTCGGCGACGGTGGTCGGAGCCCGAAGAGGGGAACGGTGACGTGGCGGCGATGCAGGGCTTCCGGGGACTCGTGGAGCGGTGGGGAGGAAGAGGGAGTTGTGGCGGAGCTTCTGAGCTACTCGGGGGAGCGAGGGGTGGCCGGAGGCAGTGGCTAAGGCGAACGGCGGCGACGGTGTGCTTCGGCCGAGAGCGAGAGAGAGCGAGGGAGAAACGGGGGAGAGTGAGCGAGAGCAGGGGGGATCGGGACGGGCTGCGGGCGTCGTCCACGCGGCCAGGAGGGCGTCGGCAAGCAGGAGGTGGCCGCGCGGCCGCGCGCGCGCGAGCACGCAGCAGCTTCGGGGCGTGGGGAGGAAGACGACGGGGAGCTACAGTGCTGGGCTGGCTAGCTGGGCCGAGCTGAACAGGGAGGAGCCCAGGTAAGCTTCTCCTTTTAGTTTTTTTCTGTTTTCTGTTTTATTTAATATAACTGCAACTTTGTTGAATTAAATAAAATACCTAGGCAACTCCAAAATTCACCAAACTACTCCTGGCTCATAGTTGGATTATTTCCAACATGAAACATTTTAGTTTGGAGATATTTGAGCATTTAAATATTTTATATTATTTTAAATGCCCAAATTCAAATAGTTATGATTTAACTCAAGAACCCTAGGATGGCCTAGAAAAGTGTGCACCATTTTTGGCAGAGGTTCTGAACCAAGGCAAAAATGATGGGCATTTTAGAAGGGCATTTCAGGTTCATTGAAAATTTGTTTTAGTAACCCTAGTTGGTTTCAGAGGGGACTGGGGGTTCTGTCATCCCCATTTCAAGTTTCTGATGAAAGAGTAAACATGATGCAACACTCTAATGCATGACTAGCTAGGGTGTGACAAATTTGCATAATCACATTCAAGGCATTTTAAGCATGGAGCAACAAATTCTTCCTAAGAAGTACTGATCTATTGAGCGAGCAATGCATCATTGTCTTTTTGAATATCATCATGAGACGCTCTCAACTTCTTAAGCTCTTGCTTCCTTTGAATAAATTCATAGGACAACTTCTTGTGTTCTGCTGAGAGGGCCACATGACGACTTTCAAGTTCGTCACATTTTGACTGTAGACGTTCAAGGTCTTCAGTCAGAATTTTAGAACGTTCCATTTCATTATTTAACAGATCATCACTTTTATCTAACAAGTTGTGAATCCTTTCTAGAGCGGTTTGTTTTTAGAAACAATTTTAGTAAGTTTGGAGTTGCTAGGAGTCATATTTTCATCAAATTCACCTTCACTTGAAGAAGATGAAGACTGTTTGTGTACCTTGACGCCTTTGGCCATGAGGCATGATGCAGAAGATGATGAGTCTTGATCGAAAGTCATCATCTTGAGTGACTCCTTGAACTCGAGGAACCAAGGATCCTGACAGGTGCCATGCCCTTCATATACGTCAAAGATCCTGTCCTAGATAAGCCTTGTGTAGGCAAGATGCATGATGAGTCCGAACTCTTTTCTGGATAGTCTAGAGCAGATGACTGAGCTTGCACACATATCCAGCTGAGTGTACTTGTGAATATCCTCAGCGTTAGCCATCTTTTTTTTCACCTTGAGCGTTAGCCATCTTGCAGAGGTCAGTCAATCATATGTCAGTGATGGTCCACAGCTCACTGTTCATGGATAGGAGACGCTTCCGCATCAAAGCCTTCCACTTGGGATATTCATGACCATCAAAGATGGGCATGCAGTGGATTCCTTCTTCATACCTGCGGTCGACATAGCTAAAACTCCAGGTGGTTAAACCAAAATCACACAGAACAAGGGAGTACCTTGCTCTGATTCCAATTGAAAGCGCAGGTTTACTGCCAGAGGGGTGTGAATGGGAGATTTTTAGAAATTCGTCAATCTCAGAAGAATTTGACGAAGATCGGTGAAGAAATAGAAACACAAAGGAAGCTAAGTCATCACAGAATCAAAGTTCATGCAATCACTAATACAGGATGCTCCTAACGTGACATTACGATCAGAGACCCTTCAAGAAACTGTGTCTGATGCAATAATCGCAAACGGTGGTGTAAGAAAACTGTCAAAAATGTGTAAAATGCCTACGATGACGGATGCATCAAACACGCTTCAGATTTTAGTTGTGTGTGCGATGCAGGGCATAAGATTCAGTTCAATTAACTGTTTTGCGATGAGGGGGAACAAAAGAAACGGGCAGCCAGAGGAAGGCATTTGCGATACACAACATACGGTTCACTAGGATGAACTGTTTGTGATTTGGCAACACAAAAGAAACGGTCAGCTAGATCAAGGTGTGTGCGATATAGAGCATGCGGTTCACTCGGATGAACTGTTTGTGTTGAGACAAGAGAACAGAAATGGTTCAATATAACAAGATGTGTGTGATACGCGGCAAACAGGTCTGTAATTAGAAATGTGTGGGAAGACCGATAACTACACAAACGATTCCTATTAACAAGCCGTGTGTGTTGTGAGCAAACAATTGCTGGTATACAATTGTGAGTGATTGATGAAATCATCACCGACGGGTTCCCTTGTTTAGTCCGTGTGCAACGTGATTTGCTCTGTCTACAGAGCATCAACATATGTACTTAAAAAGACAGCATGGCATAACCAAATTAAGCATACCATTACACAAGTGACTACAGAGATAACATTTTCACACACCAAAGTAAGCAATTACATGCATACTAAACTAGGAGAAATGAGGATCTAATCATCTACTTCTGGTTGCGATGACGCTTGCCATTGCTCTGCTTCCGGATGGATCCCTGGACGTTTTGGGGAAGGAGGCACTTCCTCATGTCAACGATCTGCCTGTACATGTCGTAGCATGTGTACGCCTCCTTGGCCGCGTACACGACATGAGCTTTCTCGAGTTTCTCATCCAGGCCGAGTGCTAGGCACACTTGTTGCAGGAATCCTTCATGTCTCTGTAGTAGGGGTCGATGATGGCCTCGGCAAGGTGAACCAGTGAGTCCTTCTCATGCTCCTTGCTGCCCCAGATCTTGTATTGGCCCTGGATGTTGACAAGATTCTGGTAGGCGATGCCTGAATCTTAAGCACCTTGACATCGTTGGTGATGTCGACCGTAGCGAACATGTAGTGGGGGCTGTTAACAAACCTGGCGAAACGCTCACAAGGCCTTGTGGCCAGGTAGTAGTGGTAGACGAGGACGTGGTGGTGCATGTAGATCTGGGCAATCGCGACCTTGGGATGACTCCCGGCACGAGCGCGGGTGTGCTCGAGGTCGAACCCGACCACCTTGTACTTCTCATCGGCAAGCAACAGCTCCATGATGCGGATGGAGTGCTCCACCCAGACCGGGTTGTTGGTGTACACCACCAAGAGCTCCGTGAACCTTAGGTGGGTGTCCACCATGGCATGCATGGTGAACTGTAGCTCATCCTCGGCAGCCGCTCGGAGCGTCATTGGAGCCGCGCAGGATACTGTCTAAGAATTTGTCGTGGTGGGTGTGCTTCTTGCAATGGTGGGGCGCGATCGAAAGGTTGAGGAGACACAAGGGTTAAATAGCCGTTGTAACAAATGGGGGCCAGCCGGCCTGTAATCGTCACATCTTGTCATGACGTTCATAGCGGAGGATTCCAGTGCACGCTTGATAACACCACACCGTAGTGAGGATTCCAGTGCATGCTTGAGAACACCACACCGCAGTTTGACCATGTGTGGGCTCGAAGAGGCGCCAAATGTATCGTCGGTGAGCCTGTTCCCGCACTACCGCACAGTTTACCGCGCAAGCCTCCCGTCTGGCTTGGTTTCCCATGCGTTGGCTAGAAGAGGGACAAATCATGGGTGTTTATTGGCAAAAAGCTTTGTGAAAACGAAGTGTGTGGAATGACTTCGGTCGCAAGTTTACCCGTGGGTGATGAGGTCAAAGTTACACAGAAGGGTGATGATGGACACTTGAGTGCAATAATTAATTCTGCGCACTACAGGGCACACGGTGGAAGAAACCAACTATGTGCAATAATGTCCAAGATCACAGTCGAGTTAGCTATACAGATCGGGTGGTGTGAGATCGACAAGGTAAACAGATTCAAGAATGGTTAATAAAATCAAATCTAAGACCATTGCATATTAAGGTCAAAAATAGTGCAACCAATATACGAGTCTCATACGATGCCATTTTAACAATTGTACCACAAAGGCTCGAAATATTACAAGGTTCAAATTCCAGAGTTATATGGCTCAAATTCGAAGATTACAAGGTTCAAACTGATATTAGAAATGAAATTCAGCTCATCAGCTGCAAACACTCGTGATGATCCGCTGAACATGGATATCAGAGAGGTCCAAACTAATATTACCAGTTCCAAGTCTGTTTCGAAACCTCACAACATTTTCAAAGAGGTCAGCCACTGAGAAGTCATGTATGGGGTTGACACGATGAGTTCCGATTACGCTGTCATGTGAAGTTCCAAAATGAAATTCAGCATTTTTGGAGCCTATTCCATTCTGCAGCAGGCGCCGGCACTGATCAACAAACCATTCATTTTTCCAAATAAATGTAGGTCAAACTCATTACCTTCAGCACCCTTGCTCTGACAACAAAGAACCTGGCGAATATAATCTCTGGTAAGGTCCCTAGGTAGGAGTTCGAAGTAATTTCTGAGAGATGCAGACCTAGGCATTCAACGTGATTGTTATATTTTTTCACATTATCCACCACTGGGCCTAATCTTATCTGCAAAAGAAGAAAACGTGTTAGTGCCTAGATGCAGTTTTGAACACCACTACAAGCCAACCATGTGTGATTGATGCAACAAGCAAAACGAAAGTCATTGCACATGGTACCAATTTTGGGAACCGTGTGTGATTGAAGCAATAGGCAAAATGAAAGTCATTTGGAACCATGTGTTATTGACATACTACCTCCGTCCTAGTTTATTGGTCCCCTCTGTAATTTGTACCAAATTTTGACCAAATATTTGACTAAGAAATGCTTATGCATGTCACCAAAAAATATATCATTGAACACTATGTTCAAACACGCATCCAACGATATAACTTTTGTTGACCTGCACTAACATTTGTCAGTTAAATCTTTGGTCAACATTTAACAAAAATTACAAAGGGGACCAATAAACAACGACGGAGGTAGATTGCATCAATCGAACTGATTGCATCCATATCCCCCAGTTAGACATAAGTAAACATAGATTAAACATACTCAGACACAGATAATAAGCGTACACGTACACAAGCATAGTTCAACCGTCATTAAGCATGATCAAACATACATAGTTCGATCCCACATCTCATCTCACAAGCCGGCACGATCCTGAAGCTTCTCCAGATACTCGGCGTACGCTTCGTGCTCCACCCTGCGAGCATACTTCTGCTTGAAGGAGCCAACGGCCTATCCTCTTGCTTGCTCTAGAACACTTTCATACGCGTGATGAAGCTTGTGGTTGCAAAATGGGCATCGATAGCCGCCGTCCCCGGTCCTAATACTCCTGTTACGCATTCCCGCATAAAGCTCCCTCAGTATTTGCATCATGTACCTCCTCTGGACATCTTCATCCTTGCCGTCCACATCGTCAGACAACACCTATACAAATTGTAAAAAAATGTGGCGTCAAATTAATGTTTACAAACCAATCTCTAGCAAACATTTGGCAGTTGCCAAAAATTGGCAACAAATTAACGATTACATACCATGAAGTAGGATTAGGAATTTATGGCTATTTATTTATACATATCCAGATATTATGGTTCGATTTTTAAGCACATTCGTCTATGTACAAACCAATCTTGAAGAAATAATGGCACAAACATATGTAGGTCATTCAAAATCAATTGTCAAGTCCTGGCTAGGAATTATTAGCACGAACACTAACCCTAGTCGGATTACTAGCAGAAATCATTTCCACAGATGAAACAACTAATCACTTATCACTTGTACCATTCAAACAATCAATACACTACACAGATCTAACTAAACTTACTCAGATTTCATGAGAACATAACCATAGGATTTCTATTCCAAAAAGGGGGAGGCAGGAGTAACCAGAAAAACCCTGGGATCTATTTGACACATAAATGGGTGTAGATGACTAACCAGTTGTTCGTCGTCGTCGGAGTCATCGCCGGAGTGGTCGTCGAAGTCATGGAGTTCAGTGTATCCGTGCCTATCAAATCTGATTGGGCACCGATCATGGAGTTCACCTCCGCGGATATCTTTCAGCACTCGCTCTTGGGTGACGTGCTAAATTTATTAAGGTCTTTCTCATTGTCAGGGGACTCTTGGTCAAACTATGTCCGGCTCGAGTGGGAAGCAGACAACAAAGAAATTCGTTCCCCACCCACCACCCACTTACTAGTCACTGTCGATGACTTAATCGACGTGCTTGACTTCAACTCCGAAGACATCGACTATACGGACGACGATGCAGGAGAAGAACAGGAACCACTGCCTACAGGGCGCTGGACAACCACCTCATCATATGATATATATATGGTGGACACCCCCAAAGAAAGCAATTGTGATGAGGCAATGGAAGATAATCCCATGGAGAAGCAATCTAAGCACCGACGTCATAGGTGCCGCTCCAAGCCCCGCCATAGCAAAAATAGTGATACTGGCACAAGAGATGATAACAATCCGGATGATTCCGAAGATGAAAACAACCCTGCCCAGACAGGCTTCGAGCAGGCCGAGCAAGAAGATGGGCAAGCTAGCCCTAAGGAACAGGCAACAGATGGAGAATTAGAGGATGATAATTACATGCCTCTCTCCGAAGATGAAGTGAGCCTTGGCGAAAAAGAATTCACCGTGCCTGAGGACCCCATCGAGCAGGAGCGCTTCAAGTGCAGGCTTATAGCCACTACAAAAAGCCTGAAGAAGAAGCAGCAGCAGCTTCAAGCTGATCAAGATCTGCTAACTGATAGATGGACCGAGGTCCTGGCAGACGAGGAATACGGACTCGAGTACCCTACCAAAAGTTACCAAAGCGCAGGTTGCTACCTCAACTAGAGGAGGAGGCATCAAAGGCTACACTACCAGCGCATGATGCGGATGACTGGCCACCTCGTGGCCGAGACAAAGCGGCGTTTCAGCCTGAAGTCCAGCCCGCACCCCGACGCCAAACAAGCAAAAACACGAAGGCCCGGGGCTCCACACATGACTTGCCAGACTAATTGAAAAACAAAGAAGGACAGTCAAGATCGATCTACGGATCATGGGGGCGCGCCCCAACGCGTGACGATGACCGTCAGTCCGGATATACCAACAAACTTGGTCGGACCGCATACAATGTAGCCCGACACAGAGGTGCCGCACACCCCCAATGCTTCACTGAGGAAGTAATGGATCATGAATTCCCAGAAGGGTTTAAACCCGTGAACATTGAATCATATGATGGTACTACAGACCCCGCGGTATGGATAGAATATTTGTTCCTCCACATTCACATGGCCCGCGGAGATGATCCACACGCCATCAAGTATCTCCCACTAAAACTCAAGGGACCAGCTTGGCATTGGCTGAATAGCTTGCCGTCAAACTCCATTGGGAATTGGGAGCACCCGGCAGACGCATTCCTGGACAACTTCAAGGGAACTTATGTGCGACACTGGACGCTGATGATCTAAGTCACATAACCCAATAGCCTGGAGAGTCAGCCAAGAAATTTTGGACTCGGTTCCTAACTAAAAAGAACAAAATTGCCGACTGTCCGGATGCCGAAGCCCTAGCGGCGTTTAGGCATAACATCCGTGATGAGTGGCTTGCCCGACATCTCGGCCAAGAAAAGCCAAAGTCCATGGCAGCCCTCACAACACTCATGACCCGCTTTTGTGTGGGCGAGGATAGCTGGTTGGATCGTAGCAACAACACAGCAAGCAATCCTGGCACATCAAAAGCCAGAGATAGCAACGACAAACCACAGCACAACAAACACAAGCGTCGCAAAAACTTTGATAGTGCCGAAGACAAGGCAGTCAATGACGGATTTAGTGGCTCCAAGTCCGGTTAGCGGAAAAAGCCATTCAACAGAAACAATTCGGGCCTGTACAGTTTGGACCGCATGCTCGACCGTCCATGCCAAATTCATGGCACCCCAGGAACACCAGCCAATCATACCAACAGAGAATGCTGGGTCTTCAGACAAGCCGACAGGTCAGGTGGCCAAAACAAGGGGAAGGGGTCTCAAAGCGGCAATGACGACGAGGAGCCCCGATCACCGTATATAGGAGGGCAAAAGAAATTTCCACCGCAAATCAAAACGGTGAATATGATAAACGCCAGCCACATTGCCAAGCTAGAACGAACGTGCACTCTTAGGGATGTCGACTTAATGGAGCCAGTCGCCCCACAGTACAACCTATGGCCGATCACCTTCGATCGTAAGGATTATCCGACCAATACCAATCAGGGCAATTCAGCCGCACTCGTCCTTAACCCAATAATTGATGGATTCCACCTCACATGAGTCCTTATGGACGCAGGCAGCAGTCTAAACCTGCTGTATCAGGACACAATATGCAAGTTGGGTATCAATCATTCGATGATCAAGACAACTAAAACCACCTTTATAGGTGTCATACCAGGTGTGGAGGCCAATTGTACAGGCTCCATCACTCTGGAGGTAGTCTTCGGATCACCAAATAATTACCATACCGAAGAGTTAGTCTTCGACATCGTCCCTATTCGCAGTGACTATCAGGCATTGCGCGGACGAACCGTGTTCGCCCGGTTCAACGCGGCGCCACATTATGCCTACCGTAAACTCAAGATGCCTAGTCCACACGGCGTCATCACGGTTAATGGCAGGGCCGAACTTCCCCTCACTGCCGAAGAGTCTACCGCCGCTTTAACAGCAGAAGCAACAAATGGCACCTTTCAATCAAACCTCGAGTCGACGGCCAAGCCCCCAGACACCGCCAAAAGAGTCTGAACTACTGTGCGGCAGGATTGCCCGGCTCGTCCAGAGCTCAATTAAAACGCTCTGGCAAAAGTCAAGACAGGCCACATACTGCGGCTCAACCACTCTGTGGCACAAAACCATTTCTTGCATTTTCTTTGCAGGTTCACCTTTGCATAGGCCAGGACGGATGGCATGGAAACAGTTCGAATGCGTAAGGGAACCTCTAGACATTCCCCTCGATGATCATCCGACTACACTCTAGATCCGCACACAACTTCCTCCCGCCTGGTCTCAGCAGGTTCCATAGTCATATTTCTTTTTATCACATTACTTGTACTCATATGCATCGACGTATTCTACAAATACAACATGTGGATTTATATGATGCTTATCTGCTGTTATTCCTTATTTAAACTCTTTTGTCAAAAGGCAGCTGCACATTGCGATATGCCTTAATATTCCAGGGGCTTCATCATACCCATAATACGGCAATAAAAGTCCGAACACCTTCACGGCAGTTCGGTACCCCGAACTTATAACATTAAATGCATCAGCTCCGAATCATGTCTTGGGTCAATAGTTGGGTTTGCTCGGCTCCCATGTTTTGGTACCTTATGTTCCGCTATATTGGCTAAGGTAGCACAGGGAGAACTACTGCGATTGTGTCCCGGTTCTTCCGGACGAGCACCTCAGTAGAGAAAGCCGAAAGTTGACTGTCATGATACAGCGAGAGCTGGTCAGCTGTTCGAGAGGTTGTAAAATCTTTAAGGATTTCTTCCGCATAATGCCATAACCAATGTAGCGTGCGATGGATCGGCTTTTCTTCTGATTAGGTGCTTATAGAGCCCCTCGTACGGTCTTCCGAACACCAGGGGCTGCGCCTACCTTCCTTTTAAAAACTCCTATGGCTAAGTGAGAGTGATAAAGCCCTATAGTCCGATTGCCTGGTTCGCTGTGCTGAACACCTCCTTCAAGGACCCAAAACTGGGATAAAGAGTTCTCATGTTTATCCCGAACACCCCCGTACTTACTATGTGGGGACAGAAGCCGGCGACTGGCCAACTCTCGGGATTAATATATTAAACGGCCGCACAAGAGGAAAAACTTTCAAATGACAAGCAATAAATGATAGAAATTACCTTGTTCAACATTACAAAAGTACAACATGACTGTATTCATGGAAATATAACGTCCTTGGTGCATTGCTCCGCTGCAAGGCGGGCTCCATTCAAGACACCTTCGTAATATATTTCGGGCTTGCGGTGCTCCTTCCCCTTTGGTGGTCCCTTGGTCATCAGCTTTTCCACATCCATCTTCCACCAGTGCACCTTTGAGCGGGCGAAGGCCATTCGCGCACCCTCCATACAGACCGACCGCTTGATGACTTCGAGTCGAGGGCAGGCACTCACAAGCCGCTTCAAGAGCCCGAAGTAACTTATTGGAATCGGCTCGGCGGGCCATAGCCAGATAACTAAATCGTTCATGGCTAGCTCAGCCGCTTTATGTAGTTTGATCAGCTGCTTCAGTTGATCGGCAAAAGGCACCGGATAATTCGGTGCCAGATACTGCATCCAGAAGAGCTTATCTGCAGTGTTGCTCTCTTTGGCTCAGTAGAATTGGGCGGCATCAGATATGCTGCATGGCAGCTCCACAAATACCCCTAGAGAAATCAAAATCCAAACTATCAATTTGATTTTCTCCTCTCAAACTACCCGCTTTGTATAGAAAAAGCCTTACCAGCCGCAATTTTCCTCACCTCCTGGATTTCCTTCAGGGCGCCTTGGGCTTGCCCCCGGGCATCACTTGCGGCTTGGAGAGCTTGGCAGAGTTCGGATTCTTTCCCTGATAAACTCTGCTCCAAGGTCTCGCATTTCATCACAGCCTCTTAAAGCTCTCGCTCAGCTTCAATAACTCGGGCCTCGTGCTTTCCACGAAGAGCCTGCTCTGCGGCTGCCTTTTTCCCGGCTTCAGCCATAGCCTTCTTCGGAGCCTGAATTTCGGCCAACGCCCCTAGAGCACATCATAAAAATATTTTCATCATGCACACTTATTCATTTGTGCTCAATGAACAAGGTTTCTGCATACCTTGGTTATCTTTCAGCTGTTTCTTCACTCGGCGAAGTTCTCCTTCAGCCCTCTCTAGACTATGCCTTAGTCCGGATACTTCTGCAGCATGAGAGGCGGCAGTCGCTACAGACGCCTGCTTATTACAAAGAGATAGATGTCATCAAGTTAGTCTCCTACGAACATAAATTTGATCCTTTGTCCGGTTCTTTCTTTCACCAAATAGTGTATCAGGGGCTGCTATCTATACCATGACACTCTTCCAAACCTCATAAAACATACCTCAAAGCCTCTTATGAGGCTGATATAGGATTCATTCAGTCCACTCTCAGCAGACTGAATCTTCTCAATCACCGCACCCATAAGGGCACGGTGTTCATCAATGATGGAGGCGCTGTTCAGCTCCGCCAATAAAGCATCTGGCACCTTTGGTTGGTCAGAGGTTGCCGGTGGGACAAACACAACCCCTCCAGCCGACGGAGGATTCCTACCTGATTCTGGGGCCTTATTGGTCTCTAGATTCGTGTCCGGCTGGGGGCCAGATTCAAGACGACCCCCGCCGTCGACGTCCACGGGAGCCTTCTCTCCCGTGTGTCCGGACCCTGAAGTTTGGCCTCCTGGCGCCGCCTTTGCGATCTCCCCCCCTCGATGTCCTGGGTCCTTCTGGGACGAAACATCGGTGTCATTCACATGTATGGGGAGGGGGCCTTCGGGGGTGTCCGCTCTTTATAGCATCCGAACCCAGGAAATCCTCCAACGAGGATTGTTCGGCGCGGGATCTTGCCGGACTGTAAAAAGTATGGCTCAGATTAAATATTGTGCCATGACAAGTCTGGACGCATAAGCGTGTTTGGACTTTATGCTCATGAGTTCACTGGAGGCTGGGCCCTGGCATCCCACTCTGGGCTGCTATCGACGGCGGCAGTGGACTGCTCTGGAAGAGGAGTTTTTCCCCTTTTAGGCGACTCGGCCTCCAAGGACATGGAGGCCGTCCTTTTCTTTCTTCCCTCCGCGCCGGATTCGTCTCCCCCCTCCTCGTCCTCTTCGGAGGAAGAATGGGCATTGTAGTCTTCGGATTTGGTGTCCGAAGCGCCACGGTGACGGAGCCGCCCCTGGTCCTCTTGGCCTCCTTCTCGGCCTTCTTCTTCGGCGCCTTGTAAGGTGCCGGGACCAGCATCTTCGTCAGAAGTGGGCCGGCCAGTTTTTCTGGCAGCGGGGCCGGACAGTAGATCCGCCCCGCCTTCTTCGCCCAGCCCTAGGAAAATTGTGGGGAACACATTAAGCATTTTCCCAAGGATATGCAAATAAAACATATGAATTGTCAACGTACAGTTACTTACCGAACATGCAAGGCGGGACAGTTGGTACACGCGGTCCTCGGCGGAGTCCGGCCACGATTTGCCGGACTTGAAAAGCACCTTCCAGATGTCCTTGTGCGAGGAGCCAAAGAGCTCTAGAAGGGTCTGGTGCTTGGCTGGGTCAAACTCCCATAAATTCCAAGCCCTGTGTTGACAAGGTAGAGTCCGGCGAACTAACATCACCTGGACTACATAGACGAGCTTGATGTTCTTGTCTTCCATATCCTGGATGCGCATTTAGACCACCGATAGTTCGTTAGATGAAGCCCAGTTCCGGCCCTTCTTGGGCCAGGACGTGAGTCGCAGAGAGGCTCCAGATCTGAATTCCGGAGCAGCGGCCCATTCCTTGCCGCGCGGCTCAGTGATGTAAAACCACTACTGTTGCCACTCCTTGTCGGAATCATTGAAAGTACCTATTGGCCATGTAACGTTGGGCATCTTGCTCACCATGGCGCCTCCACACTCGGTGTGCTCGCCGCTCACTACCTTGGGCTTCACATTAAAAACCTTCAGCCATAAGCCAAAGTGTGGCGGGATGCGGAGAAAGGTCTCACACACGACGATAAATGTCGAGATGTTGAGGACGGAATTGGGGGATATATCATGAAAATCAATCCCGTAATAATACATAATGCTGCGAATGAATGGGTGAAGGGGAAACCCTAGCCCGCGGACAAAATGAGGGAGGAATACCACCCTCTCGTGGGGTTCCAGAGTGGGGACGATCTGTCCCGCCGTTGGAAGACGATGGCCAAATCTCTTGGCCAAATACCCCCCCCCCCGAAGCTTTTTGATATCCTTCTCTCGGACGGTAGAGGCCGTCCACTTGCCTCCTTCTCCGGATCCGGACATTTTCGGGAAACCTTTTTGGGAGGAGAAGACAAAACTTGGGCGCTAGGGCTCGAGCGAGAAGGAATGGATGAGCGGAGGAGGAAGAAGGCATGGGTGAAAAAGGGAGTTCTTATCCCCTTATATAGGCGGTAGAGATCCTGCGCCTCCCCACTTGCCCGGTAAACTCGCTTATTCCCCAAGCACCACGATTGATGGCACGGTTGGGTTACCGGCACCCGTATTGATGAGAATCCCGTGATAAGGGGACACGATCTCTGCTTCGACAAGACATGCCAATAAAACCGCCTCGCGATATGTGAGGTCGCAGGTTGGGAAAACGGTTTTAATAAAGACCGGGCCATGACGTGATGTCACGCTATGAAAGGTTGTCAGCAGACTAGATTTGTGGAATGTTGTGCTCTCTACGGTGGTATGTGGAATTTGTTTTACAGAGCCGGACACGATCCTCATGTTGAAAATCTTCTATGGAGTATTCGGAGAAGGAAACCGCCTTGCAATGCCGAAGACAATCTATGCATCGGACTCATCGTCGTTGAAGCCTGGTTCAGGGGCTAATGAGGGAGTCCAGGATTAAGGGGTCCTCGGACAGCCGGACTATATACTTTGGCCGGACTGTTGGACTATGAAGATACAAGATTGAAGACTTCGTCTCGTGTCCAGATGGGACTCTTCTTTGCGTGGAAGGCAAGCTTGGCAATTCAGATATATAGATCTCCTTCTCTGTAACCGACTCTGTGTAACCCTAGCCCCCTCCGATGTCTATATAAACCGGAGGGTTTAGTCCGTAGAAAAAAACAATCATAATCATAGGCTAGCTTCTAGGGTTTAGCCTCTACGATCTTGTGGTAAATCAACTCTTGTAATACTCATATCATCAAGAAGGAAGTAGGGTATTACCTCCATCGAGAGGGCCCGAACCTGGGTAAACATCGTGTCCCCCGCCTCATGTTACCATTAGCCTTAGACGCACAGTTCGGGACCCCCTACACGAGATCCGCTGGTTTTGACACCGACAAGGGGGTTATTTTTTTTGCTATATATATATATACACACACACGCACGCATGCATGTGTACGCATGAATCCCTCCCATCGTGTCGAAGTGGCTAGTACAATGACACGTCATGAACTGATCTCGCTCTGTGTGGGGAGAGTGTACGATTTTCGACGCACGCGCCACATCAATGTTGTGAAATGGTATTCAAACATGCATGCACGCATCACCTCCATACATATGCATGTAGTGGTTGTCGTCGAACGGTACACTCCCTCGTGTGGTTATCAGAGACAAGACTATATATTTGTGGGCCCACGTGGGCATCCATGATCACCTTGACCAACAACAAGATAGATTACCATGGCAGATTCTTTTTGGTTCGTGTTATCGTAGTATAGGTCATGGTGTGATTCAGTCCTAATTAAAGTTTGAGCGCATATAATATGCACGCATGCATGCATGAAGCCCCGTCGTCGGCTTTGTAACATACATATGCAAAGCGGCCCCCCTCTTTGCCGTCCGCTAGCGGACGACAAAGCGCACATTAGCGGATGGCAAAGGTGGCGGACGGCAAAGATTAAACGTATCTAACGGCCGGCGCGCCCCACCCCCCCTCTCTCTCTATTTCCCTCCCACACACGCGCGCCGCCGCCCCACCACTCGCCGCCGCCCGGTCGCACCACCTCCCCGCCGCCCCACCGACCCCCCGCCCCGTCGCCCCACCGCCCCGTCGCCCCGGCCCCACGCCCTGTCTCGGCGCCGCCGCGCCCGGCCCCCCGCCCCGTCTCGGCGCCGCCGCGCCCAGGCCCCCTGGCGACCCGGCCCCCCCGCACCCCACCGCCCCGGGCCCGGTGCCGACGCCCCACCCCCCCTCCTCCACCAGCCCCCCGCCTCGTCGCCACTGCCGCCAGGCGCCGTCGCTCCACCGGCCGCCCGCCCCGTCGCCCCCGCCGCCTTGCCGTGTCGGCGCCGCCGCGCCCCGGCCCCCCGCGCCCCACCGCCCTCGGACCGGCGCCGCCGCCCCAGGCCGCCCCGCCCCCCTCCTCCACCGGCCACCTCCTCCACCGGCCCAGGTGAGCTCTACCTCTCCTCTGTTTTTCCTTTTTTTTCTGTTTTTTTAGTTTTAGGTTTATGTTTAGTTTAGATTTAGTTTTAGTTTTATTTTTAGGTTTAGTTTTAGGTTTAGGTTTAGGTTTAGTTTAGTTTTAGGTTTAGATTTAGTTTTTTCCTTTTTTTCTGTTTTTTTAGTTTTAGGTTTATCTTTAGATTAGATTTAGGTTTAGTTTTAGGTTTAGTTTAGTTTTAGGAAAGAAAAAGAAGAAGAAGAAGAAAACAGGAGAGGAGGAGAAGAAGAAGAGGAAAAAGGAAAGGAAGAAGAAGAGGAGGAGGAGGAGAAGAAAAAAGAAGAAGAGGAAGAAGAAGAAGAAGAAGAAAACAGGAGAGGAGGAGAAGAAGAAGAGGAAAAAGGAAAGGAAGAAGAAGAAGAGGAGGAGGAGAAGAAAAAAGAAGAAGAGGAAGAAGAAGAAGAAAAAAACAGGAGAGGAGGAGAAGAAGAAGAGGAAAAAGGAAAGGAAGAAGAAGAAGAGGAGGAGGAGAAGAAAAAAGAAGAAGAGGAAGAAGAAGAAGAAAAAACAGGAGAGGAGGAGAAGAAGAAGAAGAGGAAAAAGGAAAGGAAGAAGAAGAAGAAGAAGAAGAAGAAGGAAAAAAGGAAGAAAAGGAAGAAAAGGAAGAAGAGGAAGAAGAAGACAAGGAAAAAAGACCCCGACCCGGCACCCCGACACGACACCCCGACACCCCGACCCCGACCCCGACACCGACACCCTGACCCCGAGCCTGACCCGACACCCAGACCCCGACACCGACACGGCACCCCGACCCCGACCCGGCACCCCGACCCAACACCCCGACCCCGAGACCCCGACCCCGACCCTGACCCCGACACCCCGACCCCGACCCCGACCCCGACACCGACACCCCGACCCCGAGCCTGACCCGACACCCCAACCCCGACACCGACATGGCACCCTGACCCCGACCCGGCAACCCGACCCCGAGCTTGACCCGACACCCCGACCCCGACACCGACACGGCACCCCGACCCCGACACTGACACCCTGACCCTGACACCGACACGACACCCCGACCCTGACCCGGCACCCCGACCCGACACCCCGACCCCGAGACCCCGACCCCAACCCCGACACCGACACCCCGACCCCGAGCCTGACCCGACACCCCGACCCCGACACCAACACGGCACCCCAACCCGACACCCTGACCCCGAGACCCCGACACGGCACCACGACACCGACACGACACCCTGACCCCCGACACCTCCCGAAAAGGTGTTCTTTGGCCTTCCAGAGGCCGACGGGGTCATATATTTGTGAATTATTAGTTAGGTCTTATATTTTTCGATTTTGTTATGAAAAACATCATATATAATTGTGTTGATCGGGTAGTTTTAAATGTGCGGTTGTTTATGTTGTACTTGATGATGATACACTTCAGTGATATACATATTATTATTCATGTCGGTACTTTTTTCATGTTGTACTAATTTCGTTTATTCTTTGTCATGGCAGGTGTTGAAAGATGGTGGGCGCTGGTCGGGAGCGCGCCGAGGCCCCTTCTTCGTCGGCACATAGTGTGAGGTCTTCCATTCCACACGCACCTCTCCGCCGAGCGTTGCTGGACAGTATGGCAACACCGTCGGGCCCTTCTTCGTCGACCGCGGTGCCCAGTAGGGGACGAGGTAAGAAGAAGGGCCGAGGTGGAGCACGTGGTCACGAGAGAGGAGGTAGGGTGGCTCTTACGGCGCCTTCCTTGCCATCGCCCCCAGCTGTTTCACCCGAGCACGTGACTGCTAGGGAGGACTCGTCTGAGGAGGAGGCTGCACGGACTCTGGTCCACGAGCCTCTGGTCCACGGGTCTTCGGCCCACGAGCCTCGGGTCAACGGGCCTTCGACCCACGAGAGTTGGGCCCATGAGACCCCGGAGGAGCACACGTCTGGATGGGGTACTTGGCCGGGTCAGCCTGAGGAGCCGAGTGGCCATGCTGATGATGGCGGGGAGCCGAGTGGCCATGCTGATGATGGCGGGGAGCCGAGTGGCCATGCTGATGATGGCGGGGAGTCGACTGGTTTTGAGGAGGAGGGGGAGGAGGGGGGCAACGTCTACCAGCATGGTCTACACGGCTCCCGTCCGTGCCGGCGACCCGCGAGCAGAGGTGGTTGATTTTCCCTGATGGGGAGAGGTAAGTGCATTTAATCTTTTTGTACCTTTTGCATTCACGTTTCTTCAAATAACTAATGCGTTGGCCTTGTCATGCTGCAGGGGTTGGGCCACCATGAAAGTGTCCGCCGGCCCAACTCCGTCCTTGGAGTTTTGTTTCAGCAAAACTTTCCGGGGTTTGTCACGTTGCCTGGTGAGGGTCGGCTTCCAGAGGTTGGATTGAGTTGGGAGCACTACTTGGCTGCCCCGGCCCCGCCGGGTGAGATTATCGACGGTGTCTTGTGCAAGACGAGGGCAGACATGGTGATCAGAAAATTCTAGGTAATTTCTCCTTTACACAATTAAAAATATTCAACTAGCTAGTTATTAATTGTACTAATCAATATTGTCTCATTTGATTGCAGACATTCTACAGGTGTGAGGAGGGATACGAGGAGGAGGCGGCAGATGTTATCCACAAGGAGTGCAAGCGCCTACTTCAGAACTTACGGCATGAGGCTTGGGTGCAGTCTGTTCGAGACTACTACGCCGACCGTGGTATCAAGAAGTCCAAGCAGGAGTGCCGCGATAAGTTCTTGAGTAAGGAGCAGTACATGAAGGTAATTCTTAAGGCCTTGTACTTAATTCCTTTATTTAGTAATTCATAGCCGTAGCGCTGAAGTTTCTATTTGCTAACTTAGGCCCCTCAGAGATGGTGTGTGGATCGGATGGATTGTTGGGAGGTGTTGGTCGATGGGTGGTGCTCAAAAGAATGGCTGGCCACCCACAACGAGGCCAAGGACAAACGTGCCCAAATGGAAGGTGTGCCACACCACCGAGGCAGCTCCAACTTATTTTAGTACGGGCGGAACTGGGTATGTGGTTTTCTTCATGATTCATGCAATTCATTCATCATGCTAGCTTTAGCCCTTTAATTACTAATTTACTTTGTTTCTCTCTTTCAGGCACGCTACAACAAGGCAGATAAGGTGCCAGAGGTGTACGACCTGTATGCCATGGCCCACACTGGCTCTTACAAGAAAGTCAAGGCATTCTCTGCGTATGACCTCGATGATCCAAAGAACTTCACCAACACCTCCGCCCATGAAAAGCTCGTGTAATATAGAGATCAGGGGAAGGCGAGGAAAGGGGAGGACTTTAACCCGAGCCAGGGTCCCATTTATACAGAGTTGCTGATGATATCTGGTGGCGGGAGGTCCCATGGCTCCATAGCCATGGGAGATGGACTTATCCGTTGTCCTAGAACTCTCCTGGAGATCAAGGCGCGCCAGTCGAGCTCCGCTCCTGAGATAAGGCCTCGCGAACGGCCAGTCCAACTCGCCATCAAGGTTAGTTATACGTACTCAGCTATCTTTCTCCATTACATTGCGTGTGCTTCCATCAATGATTACAAATGGTCATGTGAGTGGTGTTGCAGGCTGCTATACAGAGTGAGAGAGATAGAATGGAGAAACTTCTGGCAGAGGCAGTGGAGAGGCAGCGGGAGTTGGAGGAGAGGACGACAAAGATGTTGGAGGAGGAGAGGGCACGGAATGACATGCAGGCAAGGGCCATGTATGAGCTCCTTGTGGTAACTTTCTCCTGCAGATTACTTGCTAGTCTTAACATTTGAGTCTCATTACTAACTAGTATGACTCTGTTGTGAAAACCAAATGTGCAGTCTGTGTGCGAGAAGTCCGGTCAGACCGCTCCGCCGATGCCAGTGATTGCTCCTGGGAGCACGGTGAGTTTAATTTGAATGGACATTACTTGCTAGTCTTAACATTTGAGTGTCATAATGCTAAAGAGACATTGGAAATGATCTTTGGTGCAGCTTAACTCCAGAAATGCATCGCACGATCCTTCTCCAGCTACCGGCACGAGCCAGCCCGCTCCTACACCTCCCTGATCACGGTAAGTTTCTCTAGACTTAGACTTAGCTTTATTTCCTCCAATATGCTTACCATAATGACCTAGAGTTAGCTTCCTTTCCTTCAAAATGACTTAATAAGCTTACTTATGTCAAAAATTGCATAATTAACTTAGTTAGCTCATAAACGATCCATTTTACCTAAGTTAGCTCTAATATGACTCATTTTACCTTAGTTACCTTACAAGTGATCCAATTTATCCAAGTTAGCTCTAAAATGACCCATTTTAGTAGATTAGCTCGTAAATGATCCATTTTACCTATGTTAGCTTTAAAATGACCCATTTCACCTAGGTTAGCTCCAAAATGACCCATTTCACCTAGGTTAGCTCCAAAATGACCCATTTCACCTAGATTTGCTCCTAAACAATCAATTTCACCTAAGTTAGCTAAAAGCGATCCATTTCACCTAAATTAGCTCTTAAATGATCCATTTCACCTAAGTTAGGTCATAAACGACCCATTTCAACTAAGTTAGCTCATAAAAGCTCATAAATGATCCATTTCACCTAAGTTAGCTCAAAACGATCCATTTCACCTTACTTAGCTCAAAAACGATGCCCTTCACCTTACTTAGCTCATAAACGACCCATTTCAACTAAGTTAGCTCATAAATGATCCATTTCACCAAAGTTAGCTCATGAACAACCCATTTCAACTTAGTTAGCTCATATATGATCCATTTCACCTAAGTTAGCTCATAGATGACATATACTTCTTGTTCTAGTCTTCTTCTTGTTCTATTCACCTATTTCTAACTTTCTTATTTACCATTTTGCAGATTTCACTCACTTCATGGAAGCTAGCTTGCTATGATGGAGTGCTTGCTTTTTCTTTGCTAAAACTTTGCATTGTATCTAGCTTGCTATGATAGAACTTGCTATGTTGATGAAACTTTGCTATGTAATATGTATATGGAACAATGTGTATGGATGGAACTTGATGGAACTTGCTATGTTGATGAAACTTTGCTATGTAATATGTATATGGAATTATGTGCTGGATATGTGATATGTTTGCTGTTAAATATATCTATATATGTCATATATATTTGCTGTGAAAATTGTTGGATTAAAAAAACAAAAAAAAGAGACAATAAGCAGGCTCTTTGCCGTCTGCCACCGACGGCAAAGGGCTCTTTGCCATCAGCAGCGGACGGCAAAGAGGCCACGTGGCAGGCAATTGTGCTTCCTGGGAGGCTGACCAATTTGGTCAGTTTGCCTACAGTGGCTGACGGCAAAGGCTTTGCCGTCCGCAGCAGACGGCAAAGGCCTGCCGTTAACCACCTAACGGAGTAACAACGCATTTATTGCCGTCCATCTTCTTTGCCGTCCGCTGCTAATGGCAAAGGCCCCTTTGCCGTCAGCTGCCCGAAGCAGACGGTAACGCAGCTCTTAGCCGTCCCCTACTTTGCCGTCACCTTTTGTCGTCCGCTGCTGACGGCGAAGGTCTTTGCCGTCCGCCATCCATGCCTTTGCCGTCCGCTGTGGCAGACGGCAAAGTAGCAGATTCCTATAGTGATGAGCCAATTCGGCCCGTCAACGGCCCGTTAAAGATTTGACACCATTGCAGCCCATCGTCAGTTTGAGCCTGTTAATAGCCCGCTATATATCTGGGCTCAATATCGGCCCGATGAGATTTCGGCCTGTTACCGGCCCGTTTAATGGATGGGCCAATTTTCAGGATGTACATCTTTCGGCTTTTTAGCGACCCGTTTAAATGTTGGGCTAGTTTCCGGCCCGGTGTGTCTTTCAGCCTATTGACAACCCATAAATCTGATGGGCCATTTGTTGTCGGACCTGAGTTTCGGCCTTTTAGCGGCCCATTTAAGTGTTGGGCCAATTTTCTGGCCCGGTGTCACTTTCAGCCTGTTGACGGCCCATAAATCAGTTGGGCCATTTTTAGTCGGACCTGAGTTTTGGCCATTTAGCGACCCATTTAAGTGTTGGGAAAATTCCTGGCCCTGTGTGACTTTCAGCCTGTTAACAGACCATAAATGAGTTGGGCCATTTGTAGTCGGACCCTAGTTTTGGCCCTTTAACGGCCCATGCCCTTCATGGTCCAATACCAGCCCAGTTTCTCTTTCGGCCTGCTAAAGGCCCACAACACAGTTGGGCCATTTACAATACGACCTGAATTTCGGCCTCTTAGCGGCCCATGGTCTTCATGGTCGCCCGCTTTCTCTTTTGGCCTGCTAAAGGCCTATAGTATAGTTGGCCCATATGTAGCCCAAACTTAGTAAAGGCCTGTTAACGGCCCGTGAAATAAACTGGGGCCACCTGTTGCCCGCTTCGATGTCGGCCTGTTAATGACCTGGGAGGTAAGAGGGCTGACCATTAACTTTTGGCCTAGTAATTGCCCGTTAACTTAATGGGCCCACTAAAGTTCGTACATGTCTTTAGGCCAAATTAGATAATTTGAGCCCATTACGACGAGCAATTATGCACAGGACCAAAACCGATCACGCAAAGGTACGGCATATAGGGAATAACGTTGCACATCCAGCATATATTACAGGAAATTACATCCACTGGGAAATCAAAGATTGATGCCAGTGCAAATAAATGAGCAGAACCTGACCATCTACAATGTCACAATCTGCAACCTCATCACAGATGACGCCCATAAGCGTGTGGGCAAGTTCTTTCTGCTTTGCTACATTGTCTCTAAAAACATTGATCAGTTGTTGTGTCGCACGACTCTGCACCTCTGATTCATCCACCATTTCCATCATTGCTTCAGCCACTAATTGGTTCACAAACATACATTTATTCTGTTGCATTCGAGACAGAGGATACTGAATAGATTCAGATGGCGATTTTGGCAGGCTTGTATTATTGATAGTGGAGAGTGTCTCGACCACTGCATCATAACATAAATTAGGACGGGAACCAAACAAATTAATCATGAGTTATTGCCATATTACCTGGCCTAGATTTACTGGAAAGAAGCAATGGGGTTGCCTTGCTGTTTTCAGAGTTTGTCTTCTTATCTTCAGCAGCCTGCACAAAATTAACACACTAGCATTGCTATCATTGGCCAAGTCAGATAATAGGAAAGCAGCATTGACACAACAAACATTTGGGCAAGTAGCCTATACCAAATTAACACAATATGGCAAAGCAATCATCAGCCAGGTAAGGTAGTACGAAAGCAACATTGACACAATGAATGAAAGGGCAACCAGAGAAGCACTACAATTCAGTAATGTGCGTGATATGAGATAGTACATTCATGCAGCTCAGTATGCAAAACTACCAGGCAGTTTTCCTTACAAAAATCAATATTAGTGCCTTTAACATTTTGCTACAACTAATTTTAGATCAGATAAAGGTTAGATTCACGCCGATTAACAAAATACATGTTGATCTAAAAACATAGTGATATACAACAGGTACTTACATCAGCATTGGAGCACAGAGAATTCCCGCAAGATATTTTCCTCGAATATGATCCCAATGGAGGAAGTCTTCTATCATTTAACCTTATTTTCTAAAAGAGAGATGGGTAAGAAACATGTAGAAAATATGACCAGAATGCTATAAAATTTCATGATGCAAGGATACGCACATGCTTCTTAGAATGGAGTTGACATTCTTTTGCTGGACTGGAGCGGACTAGTTCTTTGGCCACTAGAATCTGCTTATTATCAGTGGGAGTTGGGTTTCTGTGTGCTAGAGCAGTATCTATGAAAAATGGAGTTGGTTTATTATCTCCTGGCGTTTGGATCTTTTGCAAAGACCTGGTTTGTAACCCTTCAGATTCTAATAGAGTCGTCTTCCCCTTGCATGCCTTATATAGAGGAATGGTGATTCAGTTATAAAACATGCTACAACAGAGATGGAATAGGTACTGAAGAATGGTGACATATTGACATGTATTCCCTCCATCCGGAAATAAATGGACGGGTCTAGGCGTATTTCAGTTCTAGATACATCCAGTTTTATCCATTTCTGCGACATTTAATCCGGACGGAGGGAGTATGATGTAAGAGCTAGGGATACGACAAGACAACACAGTAAAAAAACACTGAAAAAACCCACTGCAGAACCAAAGTATTCAAAACCACTGATATGAGACAGTACACTCATGCAGCTCAGGATGCAAAACTACCAGGCAGTTTTCCTTACAAAAATCAACATTGTGCCCTTTATTCATACATTTTGCTAGAACTAAATTTAGATCAGATAAAGGTTGGATTCACGCTGATTAACAAAATACATGCTGATGTAAAAATATAGTGATATACAATAGGTACTTACATCTACATTGGAGCACAGAGAATTCCTGCAAGAATCTTTCCTCATAAACGATACCATTGCAGAAATTCTTCTATCTGTTACGCTTATTTTCTAAAAGAGAGATGAGTAAGAAACATGTAGAAAATATGATCTGCATGCTATAAAATTTCATGATGCAAGGATACGCACACGCTCCTTAGAATTGAGTTGACATATTTTTGCTCGACTAGAGCGGACTAGTTCTTTAGCCACTGGAATCTGCTTATTATCAGTAGGAGTTGGGTTCCTCTGTGCTGGAGCAGTATCTATAAAAACTGGAGTTGGTTTATTATCTCCTAGCGTTTGGATCTTTTGCAAAGGCCTTGTTTGTAACCCTTCAGATTCTAACATAGTTGTCTTCCCCTTGCATGCCTTGTATAGAATAATGGTGCTTTAATTATAAAACATGCGACAGCAGAGAGATGGAATAGGTACTGAAGAATAGAAATGCATGACATATTGACATGTATTCCCTCCATCCGAAAAAAATGGATGGGTCTAGGCGTATTTCAGTTCTAGATACTTCCTTTTTATCCATTTCGGCAACATGTAATCCGGAGGGAGGGAGTATGGTGTAAGAGCTAGGGATACGACAGGACAACACAGCAAAAAAACTAGTTGAATGTAAAACTATATGCTAGCAGAATACGTTAAGAAATAACCAAGGCAACATACATGTGTATGATTGGGAAAATAATATGGCATTGCAACAGAGCACTAGAACAGCACTTCAATGTAAAAAACATGGTATGGCAGACAGATAAAGTACATACTGATGAATAACAATGCATAAGATATTCAAAAGCATGATGTCCAAATTCAGCAGATGGCATTGCGATAGAGTAGAATGACAGTACTTGAATTTGAAAACATGTTATCATGAATGGAATAGGTACTGAAAAACAGGAAGGCATGACATATTTACATGCATGATCAGCATGCTAAGCACATGGCATTGCAACAGAGTAGATACACTCCAGGACATTATATGCATGTTGTACCCATATCACAGGCCAAGTTAGAGCAAGGACCTTGTGGGGTGAAGAGGATTCATCATCTTTCTGCAAGTCTTCTGAAGAACTGCCTTTACATGTTCCATGATATTGAGTATCATTGACATCAAGTTTATTGGCCTTTACATTGCTCTGTGAGGTTCTTGTGGATATATCAGTGTGTGCAATTATACTTGACATGCATGGAAGACAACTAGTAGTTAGATTTATGTAAATGAGTGCCTGTAGGAGACGACATAAATAGTAGGACTAGGGTTAACTAGCAACAACAAGTCTCATAAACTAAAGGGAGAACACAGATGAAAGCTACAGAATATGTATCGTTTGTACTCGAGATTAACTAGATGGCACACAAAAGTATTAAAGAACAACATAGGTAATACTAGAAGTGGTATAATACTATAATCACCAGCCTGTGGGATAGCATTGGCTGATGGATGATAACTATAGAACAACGTTACCTAAAGAACAAGCATCTTAGCTAAACTATGGAACAGTGTGAACTCCTGAACAAGACCCGTAAGAGATCAGCATGAATATACAGTGAAATGTGATGATCTATTTTCCGTGCTTAGATGAATAACAAAGCCATAAATGTTGCACACAAGTAAGATGAGGGTACAACCTATCTGGCTGCCATCCATAGGAGTGAGCATCATGTGCTGACTTGTCGATGGCCCTGCAGTTGTTGTGGCTGTGCATGTCGGGGACGCGCATTCGATGCAGGCAACTGTTGAGTGGGGACTGTAGCTCCCTTCTGGTGTATGCTTCCCTTGTTGGAGCAGCCGCGGTGAGTCGGAAGACGGTGTGTCTGAAGATGCAGATAACGCATAAAGTTAAGAACGACATATCTCTTTGATCTAAAGAAATACACTAAGAGATCAACAGCAAGGTACGAGAGTGGTCACACGTCTGTTGACTGAAGACTAAATTGGGGTCACACGATTTTATTTTATTTTGGTACTGTCTGATCTACGCTGGATGGCTTGATGGCCGTCTTGTGCCTCCTGGCCGACACTTTTCGGAATCTACCCCGAAGAGCCAGCGACCAACGGCAGAGCAGCCTGCCTCCACCGTCCGTGGCCCCGTCCAAAACCCCGCTCCCCGCCCCACCGCACTGCCGTGGTTGCGCCACCCCCGGGCCAATCCACAAAGACTCCCCGTCATCTAGAACCAGCGGCGGCAGTACCTTCAACCCACGCAACTATAAAAGATAGCCATCTAAGCGCTTCTACCGCGGCGAACTTGTGGCCCCGCACCCTTACGTTAGACACCAGCCAACCGGCAGCCTAGGAGCTCCGCCACCTCGAGGGGTGCTGCTTCCCATTGGGAATCGATTGGCCCAGAATAAAAATTCAGACAACTGACGTGTAAATAAAGTGATTTCAGATGAGGGTGCGACCTATCTGGCGGCATGGTGAAGTACGCAAGTCCAGCTGCCGAGTCGGTGAGGCCGGCGTGGTTGCGGTGGTGACCGGCGGCAGGGAAAGAGCGATGTCGTGACGGTCAACAGCTACGCGGAAGCAGCGCCAGGACTGTGGACGGATCCGAAGTTGGAGCCGCTCCGGCGCCGTGAACAACGGCGGGGGTGAATCGGCTCCGGTACGGTTCACGCGGCCGTCATCGAGGCAGCACCAGCAGCACGGAGTAAGAGGCACACAGCCCAATCAAGCTTTTAAATAGAGGATAGCGGACTGGTTGCGGATTAGGGTCCATGTAGCGGAATGCGGATAGCGGGTGATATTGCGGGCGCTATGTCCACATAGCCAATTTTTAAAAAACACTCATAAATTTGAGATTGTTGTGTATATTTCTAGGCCAATGACAAAAAATATGACACTTAATTTGAGAAATTGTCATTTATATAAGAATATGAACTATAATTGAACAATATTTGTTCGTGCAACCATGCCAGCAAGACACATTTACCAAAATATATTACACAACAGAACAACAAGGACTTATATAGCGGCCGATATTCCGGATAGCGGACGATATAGCGGTCTAACAAGTGATACTACGCCTGCATCATGACAACACGCTATTTTCTAACGCAACCTTAAACTAATAGCGGCAGGGTGACGCTACCGCTATTGCGGCCGCAATAGCGGAGGTAGAGGACACTATTTAAAAGCTTGGGCCCAGTGCACGACGACAATTGGATAGCGTCTCCGGCATTCGGGAGGAGGGCGGCTGTGAAATTGGTGCTGTGGGGAGCGCCAAGGAGGTAGGGTTGAGGTTTCGCGGCTCGGGAGAAGGGAGCTTCCCGGGGATAAGGTGATTTGGCGCCCACGAGGTATGAATGGGGGCGGGCGGGGGGGAATTGGGAGGGGAGTGGAACCATGTCTTACAGACGCATTTGTCTGAAATGTGAGGGGGAGTTACAGTTCTACCCTTGCCTATAGGCTTCTCGGCTTGTGTTTGTGTACTGAGGGTCGGAGATAGTAGAGTAACTTTGCTTCTCCCCAAATAGTGGGCGGGAGAAATTTTGGGCGAGGAGGGCGTGTTTTGAACTATAGTGGGCGCGAGAGAATTCGGGCGAGGAGAGCGTGTTTTGAAATAGTGGGCGCAAGCTATTTCGGGCGGGAGAGCGTGTTTTGCCGACCATGGTTTATGAATTATTCGGCACATGTCATTTCGGCCGAGGAGAAGGCACGCTTGGATGAAGTTATGAACCTACCCTCGATGTACAATGGGCCAATTGATGCGTGTCCCACATAGGACGGTAATTTCGCGTCTCCCATTTATTTGCTCGGGCGAATTCCACCGAGAAGAGAGGATGTTTAACGGTTCATTCAAATTTTGGGAGAACGAGCATCCACGTCTACCTTACCAAGTCGATTCGAATCAAATTTTGAAATATTAGCTTGCCACTTCTTTTTTAGATGGAGAGATGATGCTCGGGAGTAATGTGTTTTTACATGCTCGTTGCTAGCGATTTACTATATGACAAATAGTTGACCCACTCAAAAATGCGAATCAAACCCAAAATCAAATATCTTGATTCAATGAACTACCTCGTTCAGTAGGTCAAAATAGTGAACTAAATCCAAAATTGAACACCTCCATCGAGTAGCATGTTGTACAGTATTATAGTACTCCATGAACATGTTGAAAGTCAAATTAATGAACTTGTTTGATATACACATATATCCGTTCAAGTGTGGATTGTAGACAACATGGTCTCCAATTTAAATATTTGAATGCAAGTTTATATCAGTCTTTGATGCATAAAACGCGACCTCCCTCGCTCCGGGACTCATGTTCTCTCTCTCTCTCTCTCTCTTACTCTCTCGCCGACAATCTTCAATTCTGTCGCACGCATTCGACACAAAAACCTTGTTGTTCCCTCTCCCTTTCTCTCTCTGTGTGTGTGGGGGGGGGGGGTCTTTCTAGTCCGCATTCATATATACACCATCTATAGGTATCTCTCGCACACTATGTATGATACTCTAGCTAGTCCAGGCTAGATATCTTGGGTGCACTCATCGTACGAACACAAATTCCTTGGCTCTTTGCCCATAGCTCTCTCACCACCACTATGTCGTCTCGGAGCTCTTCCCCCCTCTCTCAAACTCTCCATCCACCTGGGTCACACATACACATGCATATCTGACTCGCACTCGATAGGCCCATCTAAAACTCTATCTCTCTCCATCGTTCTCTCTCCATCTCACACGCACACACACACACAATCTCATGCCCAGCTAGCCAAGTATGATGGTCTCTCACTCAATTGTAGGCACACGCAGTCCCCCCTATATGTATATGACTAGGTAATCTTAGTCTCCATCACAAGCATGTGCATGGTCTATCTTGATTTCTCTCGGGGAATCTTTCTATCACGCACGCACTCCCTCGATCTCCCACCCATATAGTCCCCTCACGATCTCGAGGGGATCTCTCTATCACAAACACACCCTCTCTCCCTCTCCATGCGTCCATGCCATCCATGTGTCCCTCTCGACCTTTTTTCCTTGTTAGCCACACCTCTATTGGACATGTGCTACAGGGGTGTCTCTCTCCGTTGCAAACAATCACACACTAGCTATCTTCATGTATCTCCTCGCCTCGCTTTTCCATCTCGGAGATGCATGCGTGATATGTTCGCATAAGAAATGAAAAACACACACTCTCTCTCTAATTTATCGTTTGTTGTCACTTTCTCTTTCACACACATACTATTTTTGCACACTTACTCATTCAACTTCACACGCACTTGATCTGTCTCGACTAAGGCACTCACCTCCGTCCATAGCACATAGATTTATTGAAAAGTCAAACATCACAAAGTTTGACCATGTACGTGGAGAAAAAGAATTACATCTAGTATGGCAAACATATACCATTAGATTCACCATGAGATGTAGTTTTGTATGATGTATCTTTGGTATTGTAGATATAGATAACATTTTCATAAATCTGATCAAAGTTTCCAAAGTTTGACTTCTAAAATTTTTACATGCATTGCATTATCGAGCGGATGGAATATCTCTTTCCCCCTCTCAGCTATCTGACGCACCACTCAGCCTTATCGGGGCTCCTCAATCTCTCTCAAACTTTATTGGTCAGTTTGGTTCATGACCTGGCCCTCATGCCTTGATGGTCGGTACTGCCTGGTGTGGACGTGAGATGTAAAATATTTCTGCCTGGCCAGGCTTGTGTGGTGCTGAAGCATTTGGTTCATGCCTAGGCCAGGCAAATCATCAACGTCCCATCAATCAATCCATGCATCAATTATTTAATGCTAATATCCATCCATGTTGCTGTTAACCTCGGGGCCGCACGACCAGGCGCGGCCAGGCGTTCGAAATCGGTCGCTTCAGCTAGGCTACTTGCAGTGTCTGGAGTTCAGCCAGGCTAATTAAAGTGCAAGGGAACCCAGCCCAGGCGGGCTTTCTTTTTCACAAGGTAGCAACCAAACAAGCGTGCATGAAATCTAGCCACAACCTCAGGCCACGCAACAGATGCTCACGACGCAAGCCAAACGGGCCTTATATCTCCCTGGTTCACACATACACATGTCTCACTCGCGCTATACATACAGACCCATCCAACACTCTCAATGTGACATGCACCCCCCTAAGTACCATAATACCTCACTCCATCATAGGCTATGTTTGGATCCATGGGTTAGAGTTAGTTTGGGTTAGTTTGGAGTCAACTAACCCAAAAAGATCCAGACAGGAGGGTTAGTTTAGGTTAGATGCATCTAACCCATCCAAAAAAACTAACCCATCCAAGAGGTGCTTATTTGGGTTAGTTCTTCTCGGGACCACTAATAAACACTTTTTTCTCTCGCTCTCCCCGCAGCAGATCCCTCCCCACTTCCTCGAAGCTTCTCGTCCTCTCTCTCCCTCCCTCTTGCACCGCCCGTGAAGGTGCCTCGCCGTATCCACGCTCCATCTAACCCTGCCATCCAAACACCTCTTTACTTAGAGTTAGTTCAGGGTTAGAATCTAACTCTAACCTCTAACTGAGTTTGAGTATCCAAACAGGGCCATAGGCGCAAGCACTCCCCCCTCCTAAGTATGATTATCTCTTACTAGCCATCAGGAACACACGTATTGTCTCCTTCCATCCATACGTCTATCTCGATATCTCTCAGGGCATCTTCTATCGCGCGCACACCTTGTCACACGATCTCCCACCCATGTAGTCCCATCACGATCTCCAAGGGATCTCTCTATGACAAACATACACTCTCTCCTCCCCATGTCTGCATTTTCTCCGTACGACTCTCTCGACCTCTCTCCCTTGTTTGTCAGACCCCTCTTGGCCACGTGCTAGGGGTCTTCCTCTCTCGGTTCCAAACAACCACAACTATCTCCTCACCTTGCCTCCGTTGTCGAAGATGCATGTGTGATATGTTTGCATAAGACACGCACGCTTTTTCTCCACTTTTATCATGTGTTGTCCATGTCTCTTTCACACACGCACACACACTTTTTTCAATCTCTCTCTCTCTCTCTCTCTCTCTCTCTCTCGTCAGGGATTTTGTCACGTCCATAAGCATATGGATGTTTTGAAAAGTCAAACCTCAGAACAGTTTGACTAGGTATATGTGGAGAAAAACATTTACATCTGGAACGATCATTAGATTCATCACAACATGTACTTACTTAATACTATCATTTATCTTTGGTATTGCCGATATAAGTAATTTCTTTATAAACTTGGTCAAAGTTTCAAAAATTTGACTTTAAAAAAATGTTGTAACTACATTATCGAACGGAGGGAGTAGCTCTTTCTCTCTCTCTCTGCTATCTCTCACGGGCCTCCCCTCTCACTCGAATTCTCTATACCGACGGATTATACGCTCACTGTGTCAGCGTATAGCTCTGTATATTGTTTAGTTGACCAGTCAACCAATCCACATGCTACGTTGTCAGCGCGTGTTCTTTATCTTGGTGTGCTGGCCCATGTGGCAGTGGGTGAAAATAATTAAACTGGAGGCCCATCTGACATGCGGTGAAGGAAACAAAGTTGAAACCACTCGGGGTAGCACCCCGCACGCTAGTAAATTGAGGGCGCATTGAGGACAAACTTCTTGCGCGTGAAGGACGCACTCGCGCACAATTCACCACTGCGCGGCAGCATGCACAGAAGGACGCACTCGCGCACACCCAGCACACAACACACACCAGCACACATGTATACCGGCGTCGCCGCCGGTTGAGATGGACGGCGAGGCAGCCAACAAGCAGAGGCCGCTCGAGCCAAAACCGCATTCGGCGAGCCTGGACTTCATCAGCAGCCTCCCCGACAACATGTTGCTCGTCATCATCGGCCTCCTCCCCACCAAATCTGCCGTGCGGACCGCCCTGCTCTCCCGGCGGTGGCGCCCCCTCTGGCGCTGCGTCCCCCTCAACCTCACCGTCGACAGCTGCCTCTGCGATGGGGATTGCAAACGCATGGCCGCAGTCTCCAAGATCCTTTCATCGCACCCTAGGCCAGCCAGACGCCTTGACATCTGCATGTTCAGTACCAACTGCAAGGTCCAACCCAAGTTCGACGAGTGGTTCTTATCCCCCACCCTAGATCAGCTCGAGGAGCTCAGCTTTGAAGCTGGACGATGTCGCTCTCTGCCGCCGTCCGCGCTCCGCCTCACACCAACACTGCGCCGCGCCAGCTTCAGCTCCTGCTATCTTCCCCAGATTAATGCCGCGCCTGCCCTTCTTCTCCCTCAACTCAAGCAGCTCGACCTCTTCGACATTGTCATCTCGAAGAAGGCTATGGAGCACCTGCTCCGCAGCTGTACTGCGCTCGAGTACCTTCGTCTTGAGCAGATCCACGAGTTCCTTAGCCTCCACATCGCCTCAACGAATCTCCGATGGATTTATGTGTCTTGCTGTGCCCGTAACAAGACATAAATTGGGAAGAGATCACTCCAGCTGTTCCATGTTATGGTCATTGAGAATGCGCCTTTCCTTGAGAGATTGCTTGTATCGGATCTAGAAGGTCCAACAAAAATCAGGGTCATTGACGCGCCAAAATGGAGAGCGTTGGTGTACTCGTCTACCAAATTCTCCGAACTCTTTATTGGATCCGTAATCATTCAGGTACATCACTCATCTTCTTCTCTGTCTTCTTGAAATTCACATTTTTAAATTTCTTCTTGATGTATTTACGACCGTCTTCTAGAAAATTATTCCCACAAGCTTGACCCAATCCATGCGCACAGTGAAGATCTTAGCACTAAAATCTATCGGCCCCAATCTGGATCAAGTTGTTGGATTCCTTACATGCTTTCCATGCACGGAGAAGCTACTCATCGAGGTGAAACTTCTTTCCTATTAGTAAACGGTAATCACAACGTAGCTCAATTTTTTCGTAATTTTCCCAAATTACGATGACAAGTGTAGTGTTCAAAACTACATCTACACACTGCATCGAAAGAAATGTTTTTAGTATTTTTTCTCACGTGATCACCTGCATCATTTTTATGCTGTACTACTATAGTATCCTAGGCTAGTCATAGTGGAAAGTAACTTAGACTACTCCAGTAACTCTATGGTTACCCTAAGGGCAAGTACTACCTCCGTCTTGGTTTACTCTTCCAATTTTGTAGTATCAAAATTTGACCATAGATTTAGCTGACAAAATGTTAATGCATGTCACTAAGAACTATATTGTTGGATTCGTATTTGAACTTAATTTCAAATGGTGTAATTTTTAGTGACATGCATTGGCATTTTCTTAGGTAAATCTATGGTCAAAATTTTATACTAAATACGAGGTAGTATTCCCTCCGTCCCAAAATTCTTGTCTTACATTTGTTTAGATACGGATGTATCTAACACTAAAATGTAACTTGATACATCCGTATTTAGACAAATTTAAGACAAGAATTTTGGGACGGAGGGAGTACAGAAGTGGGCTATGTAGGCCAAAACATGTGCCAAATTCACTTGTGATGCATTTGGCATCGATGCCCCTCCATTGCTCACCTGGTGCCCCAATCTGGAGCACCTACTTTGCTCCGGTGCTAAATTAACTCACGCAATGAAAAAACACTGTGTGGGAGAGAGAGAGGACCGAGGCAATAAAAAACACTTGTTTGGGAGAGTGAGAGGCTGGTGTAGTTGGTTTGATTGATTTGTTTATACATGTGGGTCTGTGTGCATAGCGGTGCCAAAATATTTTGATTTGACATCGATGCGTATTACATGGCATACTTTTGCGAAATATGGCAGCGGCCTCATAGTGGAAAGCAACAAATGCCCAAGATCTTCCCGCGCTCCTAGTTAAATGAGAGGAAACAAAAACAGAGAGAGAGAGGGAGAGAGAGAGAGAGTGAAAAAATATTACTATCCAGCCAACCCTATCGTATGAGCGAATGATATTGGTACCTCTTGATGACACGACAATCTTATGTAGCCAGTTGCTCTAATATGTTCTCTTCTTTTGCTGATAAAAAAAGACCCGAAAGTGAAAAATGTGCTGCACTATAACAATCTCATCGAATGCCTTGATCTCCATCTTACAGAAATTGATTTGATCGACTACCGAGGCAGCACGTCTGAGATTAAATTGGCCAGGTTCTTTGTTCTAGAGGCAAGTGTGCTCAAGGTAATGAGGTTTGGCGTTCTCTGGCGCAACAATGAATGGCGTGCTGATCACCGCAAGCGTCTAAGCCTAAATGACAAAGTCTCCGCAGAAGCTGAATTTGTTTTTGAAACATCAAGTGGCCAGAGACTTGAAAACTTATTTGATCCATTAGTGACTTGTCAGGGCGGTGGATTTTAGTTTGTACGATAAAGATGCATCCACCTAAAGTAACGAAAGTTCTTACATGAACTTCCTAGTAATTCCCTATTCCTAGGTGCAGCATTACTCCTAACATTTGTAATATCAGTTTGAAACTTGTAATATTGCCGTGTCCTATTCCTGCGTTTTCAAAATCCTGCGAATCAAACAGGTCCTGAGTTGGTGATGATGTTGTGCCTCCCATCTTTCACCAGTAGCCGTCGGATCTAGATCTCATGCATACAAACCAAGCTTCTCCATTTTTGCAAAAAGATGCCCGCACTTGTTCCCTATTTACAAACTACTCCTTGTCTCTCACAATCAGCATTATCTCCTCCCCACCACATTTAGAAGGCCGTGGAAAAATCTGGCGCGATGGCCGCTGCTGGAGCAGTCCACCCCCAATCTTGGTGTACCGTGCAATGCACGGGCATCTACGCACGGGAAATTATTTCGAACAGGGCTAGTTGTAAGCAGGCTAGCTCTACAGCTATGATGATAGTGACTGCAGACGGTGAGGCTGACTATGGTATGCCGAACACGGCGCCTATACCCAAGTGTCATCTCCGGCGCGGGGTCTTGTCACTTCACGGTGAGGAGCAGCACGTAATAATTTGACCAACGGATAGTACAGTGCTAGTACTCCTAGGAGTACTACATTGGTAGTACTACTACTAGTACTAGTAGCACCACGTCTGGATTTAGGAGTACTACCATGTCCATCTGGATTTTAGTATTTGACTAGCAATATCTAGTAATGCATGTCACAAAAAATGTACTAGTCCCTCTGTAAATAAATACATGGTATTTTATTCCTATCGGCGAGAGAACTTAGTGTTTTCTTGCTAACTAGAGTCTTAATAGAATTACAAGCAATGAACTAAACACTGCATGTCATGTTTGGTAGTCTCAAGTCATTGAAAGCATGCACGGCCCACATCTCTCATTGGTTGATATGTCACGAAATAAGAAACAAGGAGGGAGTTAATGCACCGTGCCTAAGTGTTTTGGGATTATTTGGTTTTCATAATGTGACTTACACACCATTTTTTTAAATTCATTAACATTTTATTAGTTAAGTCAAAGGTCAAAACTTGGCGCAAAATGCAAAGGGGACCAATAAACCAGTAAACATCAAACTTCTCTTGTTTGGCCCCAACTAGAGGTCCGGTGAGATGAATATACTGCACCAGCACGGAGGGGGGCGCAACTTCATTGACTTACGACAACTGCCTTTGGGTGAATGACACGTGGGCCCAGGGGGTGGCTGGCCCACCTATCATACAGCCAAAGGCAGGTGTAGTAGAGGGCCGAGGAGTAGTACGAAATCCTACGCACCTACACACGCTAACCAAGGGCAAGAGTGATCACTCGAATCGCAAGATCAGTTGACTAGTAGAAGCTAAGCTAGACCCATGGAGGCGATGAGCGCGAGCATCAGCCGGCTATGCCAGATGGTCCACGACGCCGGCCCGCGGCTCGGCAACGAGGAAAGTCTCCAGGTAGTATTGCTTGAGGCCAGCAGGGCGAGGGGCCGCTTGCACGATAGCTTCGTCTCCTTGTTCGACGAGGTCCTCGTCGGTTTCCTCGACAAGTTCACCATCGTCAAGAAGCTCACGGACGACTTTGACGTAAGCCTTCAGCCGACACGCCCAGGCTCTGCGATGCCCGCCACCCTCAACGACCACTATGGTGACAACCTCTTCGACGCAATGGTGGCCCTGCGACTGCCCACCGTCGCGCCGGAGAATGTCCACCTTGAGTTCGCGCTCACCGCGCAGCGCCTGGCGCAGCAAGTCACCATGGACATAATCACCCATGTCTACGTGCATGCAAGAGGAGGATGATACGTCTCCAACGTATCTATAATTTTTGATTGCTCCATGCTACTTTATCTACTGTTTTGGACTATATTGGGCTTTATTTTCCACTTTTATATTACTTCTGGGACTAACCTATTAACTGGAGGCCCAGCCCAGAATTGTTGTTTTTTGCCTTTTTCAGTATTTTGAAGAAACAGAATATCAAACGGAGTCCAAACGGAATGAAACCTTCGGGATCGTGATTTTCCAACCGAACGTGACCCAGGAGACTTGGACCCTACTCCAAGCAGTGCCCGAGGAGGTCACGAGGGTGGAGGACGCCCCCCTGGGCGCACCCCCTTACCTCGTGGGCCCCTCGGAGCTCCACCGACGTACTCCTTCCTCCTATATATACCTATGTATCACCGAACGATCAGAACAGGAGCCAAAAAACCTAATTCCACCATTGCAACCTTCTGTATCCACGAGATCCCATCTTGATGCCTGTTCCGGAGCTCCACCGGAGGGGGCATCCACCATGGAGGGCTTCTACATCATCACCATAGCCCCTTCGATGAAGTGTGAGTAGTCTACTTCAAACCTTCGGGTCCATAGTTAGTATCTATATGGCTTCTTCTCTCTTTTTGGATCTCAATACAATGTTCTCCCCCACTCTCTTGGAGATCTATTCGATGTAATCTTCTTTTTGCGGTGTGTTTGTTGAGACCGATGAATTGTGGGTATTTGATCCAGTATTATCTATGGAAAATATTTGATTCTTCTCTGAATTCTTTTATGTATGATTGAGTTATCTTTGCAAGTCTCTTCGAATTATCTTTTTGGTTTGGCCAACTAGATTGGTAGTTCTTGCAATGGGAGAAGTGCTTAGCTTTGGGTTCAATCTTGCAGTGTCCTTACTCAGTGACAGAAAGAGTTGCAAGGCACGTATTGTATTGTTTCCATCAAGGATAACAAAATGGGTTTTTTATCATATTGCATGAATTTATCCCTCTACATCATGTCATCTTGCTTACGGTGTTACTCTGTTTTTACTTAATACACTAGATGCATGCTGGATAGCGGTCGATGAGTGGAGTAATAGTAGTAGATGCAGAATCGTTTCGATCTACTTGTTTTGGACGTGATGCCTATATACATGATCATTTCCTAGATATACTCATAACTATGCTCAATTCTGTCAATTGCTCAACAGTAATTTGTTCACCCATCATAGAATACTAATGCTCTTGAGAGAAGCCACTAGTGAAACCTATGGCCCCCGGGTCTATTCTCATCATATCAATCTATATCACTTTATTTACTTGCTTTTTTTACTTTACCTTTACTTTTTACTTTGCATCTATCTATCAAAAATACCAAAAATATTATCTCTATCAGATCTCACTCTCGTAAGTGACCATGAAGGGATTGACAACCCCTAAGCGTTGGTTGCGAGTTGCTATCGTTTTGTGTAGGTACGAGGGACTTGTGCATGGTCTCCTACTGGATTGATACCTTGGTTCTCAAAAACTGAGGGAAATACTTACGCTAATTTACTGCATCATCCTCTCCTCTTCGGGGAAATCCAACGCAGTGCTCAAGAGGTCGCAAGAAGAATTTCTGGCGCCGTTGCCGGGGAGGCTCATGCAAGCAAGTCAACCATACCAAGTACCCATCGCAATCCCTATCTCTCGCATTACATTATTTGCCATTTGCCTCTCGTTTTCCTCTCCCCCACTTCACCCTTGCCGTTTTATTTGCCCTCTCTTTCCCAGTCTCCTCCTCTTTTTCCCGTTTGCCTTTCTGTTTGTTTGTGTGTTGAATTACTTGTTGCCATGGCACAAGATAATACCAAATTGTGTGATTTCTCGAATACCAATAATAATGATTTCCTTAGTACTCTGATTGCTCCTCTTAATAATGATGAGTCTTGTGAAATCAATACCTCTTTGTTGAATCTTGTTATGAAAGATCAATTCGCCGGCCTTCCTAGTGAAGATGCTGCTACTCATCTAAACAATTTTGTTGATTTGTGTGATATGCAAAAGGAGAAAGATAAAGATAACAATGTTGTCAAATTGAAGTTATTTCTGTTTTCACTTAGAGATCATGCTAAATTTTGGTTTTCATCTTTGCCTAAAAATAGTATTGATTCTTGGAACAAGTGCAAAGATGCTTTTATCTCTAAGTATTTTCCTCCCGCTAAGATTATCACTCTTAGGAACGATATCATGAATTTTAAACAACTTGATCATGAGCATGTTGCCCAATCTTGGGAAAGAATGCAATTAAGGCTTCGCGCTTCGCAATTGCCCTACTCATGGTTTGAATTTATGGATGATCATACAAAAATTTTATGCCGGATTGAATTTTGCTTCTAGAAATATTTTAGATTCGGCCGCGGGAGGCACTTTTATGGAAATTACGTTAGGGGATGCAACCAAATTGCTTGATAATATTATGGCTAATTATTCTCAATGGCACACCGAAAGATCTTCTCGTAAAAAAGTGCATGCTATAGAAGAAATCAATGTTTTGAGTGAAAAGATGGATGAACTTATGAAGACGTTTGCTCCTAAAAATACTCCTCTTTGTCCCAATGATATGCCTTTATCTACTTTGCTTGAGAATAATAATGAATATATGGATGTGAATTTTTTTGGTAGGAATAGTTTTTGAAACAATGCTTATAGAGGGAATTTTAATCCTAGGCCTTATCCTAGTAATCCTTCTAATAATTATGGAAATTCCTACAATAACTCTTATGGAATTTTTAATAAGATGACCTCTGAATTTGAGAGTAGTGTTAAAGAGTTTATTAATTCACAAAAGAATTTTAATGCTTTGCTTGAAGAGAAATTGCTTAAAGTTGATGATTTGGCTAGGAACGTTGATAGAATTTCTCTTGAAATTGATTCTTTAAAGCTTAGATATATTACTCCTAAGCATCATATCAATGAGTCTCTCAAAGCCATGAGAATTTCCATTGATGAGTGCAAGGAAAGAACCGCTAGGATGCGTTCTTCCAAAGATATGCCTTTATTAAAGCATGTTCTTCCAATCCCTATGAAAATCAAGATGAAGATCTAAAAGTTATTGATGTGTCCCCCATTAAATCTTTGTTTTTCAATATGAATCTTGATGAATCTGAAGATTATCTTCCTTTACCTATAAGACGTTCTAAGAATTCGGAGTTTCTAGATCTTGATGATGAAATTGATGAAAGTGGGATTGAAATAAATAAAAACTGTGATGTTGCTAAACCCACTATTTTGGATCTCAAGGAATTTAATTATGAAAATTGCTCTTTGATTGGTTGTATTTCCTTGTTGCAATCCGTGCTAGAATCTCCTCATGCTTATAGTCAAAATAAGGCCTTTACCGAACACATTGTTAAGGCCTTGATGCAATCTTATGAAGAAAAACTTGAGTTGAAAGTTTCTATCCCTAGAAAACTCTATGATGAGTGGGAACCTACTATTAAAATTAAAATTAAAGATTTTGAGTTTCATGCTTTGTGTGATTTGGGTGCTAGTGTCTCTACTATCCCCAAAACTTTATGTGATTTGCTAGATTTCCGTGATTTTGATGATTGCTCTCTAAACTTGCATCTTGCGGATTCCACTATTAAAAAACCTATGGGAAGAATTAATGATGTTCTTATTGTTGCAAATAGGAATTATGTGCCCGTAGATTTTATCGTTCTTGATATAGATTGCAATCCTTCATGTCCTATTATTCTTGGTAGACCTTTCCTTAGAACGATTGGTGCAATTATTGATATGAAGGAAGGGAATATTAGATTCCAATTTCCTTTAAAGAAGGGTATGGAACACTTCCCTAGAAAGAAAATTGTCTGGACCCTGATCCTATGCCACATCGATCTAGCATGTAACACCTCATATCACTTTGCGGCCTCACGCACGGTATTCCCACGGGTGTCACCTTACCAGGCCCGGGACCGTTTGCATCTTTTGGCTAACATATATGATAGTGTCGCTAGCATCCATATGACAAAGAACCCGGGATGACATGGCTAGTCGTAAACCCAAAGTGGCACTAACTTACAGGGACAGACATACATGACCCAACAACGAACATGTTGGTCAACAGCGAGCGAATCCGGGCTGTAGCAGCTGGGCTAGCAGGACTGCGGTAGACACCGCGTGACATTTCCCCGAAGGGATAGACACAAGAACAAAGAAGGACACATGCCGGCCAGCCTAAGTGTTCCGGAGTAGTAGCAAGCTACCAAGGCTCAGTGGAAGCACTAGCAGACATTTCCCGGTAAGAGAGGCTACCAAGGATAAACAACTAGATAGTCAGATCCCACACATACCAAGCATTTCAATAACATACATACAATATGCTCGATATGTGCAAATACAACATGCCATCACAACATGACTCTACAACTCAAGTATTTTATTTAATAGGCTCCGAGGAGCGAGATATTACAAACATGGGTCTCTAGACCCAGCATTCAGAGCATACAAGTCAAAGCACATGCGGAAGCTTAACATGTCTGAGTACAGACATCTACAAATGAAAAAGGCTGAGAAGCCTGACTATCTACCAGATCCTGCCGAGGCACAAGATCGTAGCTGAGGTAACAAGCTAAACGTCGAAATCCACGAGGAACTACTAATGAGACCGAAGTCCCTCTGCAAAAATATAAAATAGGCAAACGTGAGTACAAATGTACCCAGCAAGACTTACATCAGAACTATCTACATATGCATCATTATCAACAAAGGGGGTGGTCGAGTTTAACTGCAGCAAGCCAGCTTTGACTCAGTGGCTATCCTAAACTACGACTGCAAGTAACTCTTTTGAGGTGGCGCACACGAGTCCACATATTCACCATATCAATACACCACTATGGATCCGCTCCCGTCTCCCCACGAGAGCGCCATCCATAGCACTCACACTTATCTTGCATATTTTAGAGTATCCACTTTCACTTGTCTATGAACTGTACGGGCAACCCAGAAGTCCTTTACCACGGACACGGCAATTCGAATAGATGATGTAAACCCTGCAGGGGTGTACTTCTTCACACACGCTCTCACCACTTATCACCGTTTACACGACATGTACTCAGCAACCTTCAAGCGGAAGCCCAGCGAGGGTGTCGTCCACGACCTGACTAACCACACAAGTCTCTCGTCCAGGTTTATCGCCTGTTCGGGTTCCATCCGCAAGGAGATCCGGCCGGGGTGTCGCTCATGGCCCCAAACGATGTGAGCAGGGTTTCCAAGCCCACCTCGACGGGTGGATCTACGCTTGGTACACCGTGCCATGGTGCCTAGTCTGTCCCAAGCCCACCTGTACCGGGTGCCACTTGGTAGACTACTAACACTACCTACAAACACCAGAAACTAGTTGTGACTCCTAGACAGAGATCAAGTAGGTTAATAAGTCAAGAGAGTCAATTAAGGATCCCAATGTGTGGTAGTAGTTGTTCATGTATCACAAACACAGAACTCAGTTCCTGAGGACAGTTTCAATGAGACAACCCACCATGTACTCCTACATGGCCTCTCACCGCTACCTTTACCAAATCGTGTTCACACACTTAGCTCACACACAGTAGGACATGTTCACGCACCTCCAATTCATCCCTGATGAATCAAACCTGACACAACTCTAAGCAATAGCAGGCATGACAAACAAGCATGAATGAGTAGGCACAATAGGGCTCAAACAACTCATACTCGTGCTAGTGCATTTCATCTATTTACTGTGGCAATGATAGGTCATGCAGAGGAAAGGGGTTCAACTACCGCAGCATGTAACAGTTGAATCGTTGTTGTTCTAATGCAGTAAAAGGGAGCAGGAGCGAGAGAGTGGGATTGTATCAGAATGAACAAGGGGGTTTTGCTTGCCTGGCACTTCTTAAGATAGTATAGTTCTTCATTGGTGTCATCGATCTCACCATCAGTATCACGTCTATCGAGAGGGAACAAATACCGGCAACACAGAAGGAAACACAATCAATGCAATGCACAATTTGATGCATGATCACGACATGGCAAAATGAGTGTGTTGGACTAATGCAACTACAAGCAGGGTGGTTTGAGTTCATTTGAATCAAGGTTCAAATGCAAACCCAAAATAGGAACACATATAAATGCATTATCTTGTTTCATCTAAACAGCAAGGCTAGGTTGCCCTAACATGCATGAAACTAGTATAGATGGATAGATTGGATTTTTCTGATAATTTTTCATATATAAATCTTTTAAATCTGAGCTATAGATTATTTTCTATGATTTTTAGAAGTTTTAACTATTTTCTGGAATTTCCTGGTTATTTTAAATCCAGAAAATGGTTAACTGCATCAGCATTGCATCACTGTGACATCAGCAGGTCAACTTGACCAGGTCAAACCTGACGTGTGGGGTCCACATGTCAGTGACACAACTAATTAACAGGAGGTTATTGCTAATCTAATTAAAAGATTAGGGCTCCGGGGCCCACTGTCAGTGTCATAGTGGGGGAGTTAGTGCTAACTAACTCCTGGCCGGTGGGGTCCACCTGCCAGGCCGGCGAGGTCGTCGCTGGCGACCACGGGACACGGCGGTGTCCGCGTTATAGGCCACGGGGACGACGACTAAGGGCACCGGGGCGTAGCCCGGGATCTCGCGCATCCAGGGGAGGCGACGGGAGGACACGGGGTGGCCGGAGCTCGCCGGAGCGGAGCTCGGGGCGGCGGCTAAAACACGGCTCTGGGCAGGATGTGGCTGCAGGGCACAGCAGGGGTTGCGGAGGGCCTCTACGGCCTCCTGGCGTCACCAGGAGCACAGTGACGTGCGTGGGAGCGGCTGGCTCTGGTTCTGGTCATGGTGGCACCATGGACGGCGGCGAGGTGCTCGCGGGTTCGACAGGTAGCAGGCTCCGACGTGCAAGCAAAGGAACGGAGAGGGGGAAACGGACGATGAGCTCACGTGGATCTCGTAGAGGTGGACGACGAGCTTGGGGAAGGCCGAACGGCGACGAATTTGATGGCGGCGATTCACGGCAACAACGAGGAGGACGACATCGAGGGCAGCTCTGCAGGGCATCCCGGCTTGCGTGAGTCGTCATAGAGGCCGAAGACGGCAGCGCGAAGCTAATGGGCTTGTCGGAGAGGCGAGGTAGTGGCGGTGGGCGCGGCAACGGTGTGCGGCGGCGAGGGCGGTGCTCGGGCGCGGTGAGACAGAGCGAGGGAGAGGAGGGGAAGGAACGAGAGAGAGTGAGAGAGGTGTGGGGCGTCTCCGTGGTGCATCCAGAAGAGCCGGGGCGTCGCGGTGGAAGCAGGAGCTGGCGCGCGCGGGGCGACCACGCGCCCTGCCTACTGGCGTGAGGAGGAAGACAACAGATGAGGTAGCGGTGGGCTGGGCCAGTAGTAGTTGGGCCGGGTGGGCTGCCAGGTGAGCGCGAGGTAAGTCTCTGTCTCTTCTGCTTTTTCTGTTTTTTTTCTATTTTTGTAGTTTGTTTTTGATCCAGTTTTAAAAACCAAATCAATTTCATAAATCCTGAAAATATTCATGAGCACTTTTTCAATTATTTCAGTGTCCCAAAAATAATTCCAACATTATTTGAGCATTTAAATTATTTATAGCGTTTAAATGCCCAAACTCAAATACAATATGATTTAATTCAAAAATCCAAAAATGATCTAAGAATATATTCATCATTTTTGGCAGAGGTTTCCACCTTAACCAGAAATCATGAACTTTTCTTAGGAACTTTTTGGGTTTATTGAAAAAGATTTTAATCCACCCTAGTTGAGTTGATTTAATGCTAGGGTTTGAACATCCCCATTTCAAGTTTAAGCAAAATTTAAACATGATGCACACATGAAGCTAGCCTAGTGCAATACCAGAAGCTAAGGATGTGACAACTCGCCCCCACTAAACAAGAATCTCGTCCCGAGATTCAGGCGTAGGGTAAGATGAAGGGGGAAGGCAACTAATGCAATCTTCACGATCCACGTTGCACTTCAAATGAACGTTAATTCAGTCACCATCTTTGTCTCAAAGTCTTGCTTTGAGGACTCCCATTAACATGACAACGAGAGGAAAGGGACAACTCTAAAAGGATCGATCTTCTCGAAGATCAAATAACTTAGGATCAACTCACGGGGTGAGTCATAGCAACATCTCTTGAGTTGAGACTCGAAGCACACATCTAGAGGTGTGGAGTGGAACAGATGATGAAGGTTCACTAGGTAGACAACAATTCCACACTTAAGAAGGTGGTGAATGGTTGTCAACGTAGCGAGGAGTTGACTTGCCATGATTCTATAATGGGGCCTGTTGGAGGAGGTGAATCGTAGAATTAATACCTTAAGTGGCAAAAAGAATTACTTTTGATACAAAGATCATTGAAATTCTCTATACCAGCCTAGGGAAAATCACAATTGATCGTTTGAAGGAATTCAAAGGAATGGCATACTCAGTTTGGAAAGGAAACTAGAGTTATAAGACAACTCGGCAAACGGAAGGCACATTCCAATTGATACCGAGGATATAACCTAGTGTGTGAGCATGCTCTCAAGAACTTGAGCATTTCCATATTCATCAGGGTCTTACCAACATCTGTGCCGAGGATCCTGGCAACACATCATACTACCATGATGAACAATGGTGGAGGATGCAGATGCAAAGAAAGCTAACACCTTCTCAGATTTCACCTTAGCGAGGCCAAGGAAACAAAATCTGGATGATCGACCGAGAGACATTTAGCACTCCGCTTCTAATGTTCTCCTTGATGTGCTAGCGCAACCAATTTATTAAGATGGTTTGATACCTAGAACATCAAGTAACAGGTCGGACTTCGGGAGCTCAAAAATCCATAAGGAATAACTACGGAGGTAAATCCTATGAAATCCTTATGGGGAGGTGGCCAACTTCTTCAATCAAGATACTAAAATAATAGGTCTTCCGGCTGGGTGTATTGGCCACGACATCCAATTTACCGGTTATCAAGAGACCAATATTATAGTTCTTGGGAAATGTTCCAACCATCATATCTGCCTGAGATTCAAATCTGGTTGGTGTCAGAATATTCCAGACTCATCAAGTATAGAAAGAAAAATTAAAGTTTGCAACACAAATCAACGAGACGATGTTGCGAGATTCTCGGGAAATGGACTACGGTAGTAAGCTCCAAAACATGAGCTGGTTCTGCTACAAACATGTGAACACATTGTCCCAGACAAACATGATCACATGGTAGTCTTACAATAAAACACTACCGAGTTTTGGTAGGGAACCATCATTTAGGATATCGGAATCTTGTGCATGAACTAGTATTTGCACAGCAACTCCTTTTCTTTGAACAAATCAGTCAGTGGCTAGGTGTGCTATGGAATTCATATGGAATGAAGATGATCAGTCTAACAGACCATAGAATACTTTGCATGTGCATGACTGACTTGGGATGATTCCGGAGGAAGCAAAACTAACTTTCTCGAATTCACGGCGGCAACTTGCATCAAATGCACATGAGCTAGAGGAAGTCACTTCTTTTATCCGGACATATTTTTCATGAATGGAACATGAAGATAATGCTTAATAAAGTTTCCATTACTAACGTAGATGTTCAACATGAATCATGGAGAGGATAAAATGCTGCTGATGAGCACAACAACAAGTCATCGAGATTCCCATGGAGATGGAATTCCATAACTATGTAAACAAGGTGTTAGCATTGGTCAGACCCAGAAGATATAATGGTGTATGCTCGAGGCAACAACCATGAGTAAGACAACATTACGAATATCGTTGGTTCTGACTTGATTTGACGATAGCCCATATGCAAATCAAAGGTTTGGTAAGACAATAGATCCAGCAATTGACCACGAGGATCAATCAATGAAGATATCATCTTTCTTCAACAAACACACAAACGCAAGGATATCCTTTTGGAGATGAACTAAGCAGGACAAGCTTTCATCTTCCAACTCTCCAAGTTGTTGTCTAGCTCAACCAACTAGGTCAGGGTATCGAACACAAATTCTTGGAGAAAGGGTGGTTCATAGAGATAAACCAACTTGATCACGGACTCAACATAGCGGTCAGGTGACAACCTGGTGGTACTTCCGAGAAGACATACGGAAAATCACGAACCACCGATATGTTACTAAGCTCGGGAACAATCTTGCTTTTCAGGGCAAGGCGATATGATCGAATAAGCATGGATTGACACTATCCTAACTCATTGATCGAAGAGTGCACCGGAAATAAGGACTAGGTAGCACGATCAACCTTAGGGTGATGAATCAAGAAGCAACACGCTAAGCATGAAATTTATTGTCCATTTAACTACCAAACAACAGAGTTGCTAGGAGTATTGATTTCACACATCATAGTTCACCTGTCGGCATTCCGGTTGCAACAACACGGGAACCGAGAAATGAAAATGATGGCGAGAAGTATCACTGCGTCAAGAATTCATAAGAGGTGGTGCAATTCTCATGACAATCCTGACATAAAGAAGGTAATACTTCAAGGTAGAACAGAATAGAAGCTGGATTGACATTTGATCTATGGAATACAACTTCTTTGACCCAATCCTAGATATGGATGAGGTACTGGAGTTTGTTTCTCCTAGTCATTCCAGAATAGAATGGCTTGACGGACCACAAGAGTAATAAGCATCGATGAACGAATGCACGCATACTCTTGACTATCAATTGATAGATGAGGGTTAGAAGACGACTAAGGGGGACAACTCAAAAGAACATACGATTTTCTGAGTTGTGGACGCATGGATTAGAATGTCGTACCAAGTTCAACAGGTTTCTTCCGGATAACCCATGCAGAAAGGTAGAACTGGCAGAGTAACAACATAGAATAGAGAACTCATCAAGAGCACAGTGGTTGTGATCTTTCAGTTCAAAAGAACTTCTGCCAAGAATGGTTCATGGTATTTGGAAGTATGAAATACCATGGACCTCAAGGACTATCACAAAGGTTACTAATAACCTAAAGGAACTAGCAAGCGCTATCAACATGAGGTAAGGTGAATCTTGGGCTCAAAAACCCAGGAGTAGAATACCTACTAACTAATAACATCACGAGATGCTTTCAAGAACGATGGCCAGAATCATCACACTCGAACACAAAACATGGCTAGATTACTAGGTGATTCTATAAGACACCTAGGGTCATAATACTAGCTCCAACATATACGACGAGGTAACGGAGTACCTCAACTCGACGATTAGTGTGGTTAATCTGGCCTAAAGGAACATCAAGAACGGAAGGAAAGGATTTGCAAATGCATCAGACTATTTAGAAACCTGGGATGACTCGGACAACATAACGACTATAAATGCTCAGGAAAAGATTCGAGACATTCACAAGGTTTGGCATAGTAACTTAATCAACATCATAATATCAAGGTTCTCAGTTCAACTGTCAACGCACGGAAGTAGTAGGAACTGAACTGAGGCTTGAAACCAACAATCCTATAAGTCTACGGATTAGTAACACATGATCCTGATAGAAAGAAGAGAAAGCCTAATTCCTTAACCCCGTAGGAAAGATAAGATGACTCAGATCAGAAGGGCATAAGGTATAAGGAGTAAAAAGAGCCTTACGTTCCATCCCACAATCAATTCCCTTATATAACTAAAGAATTTCTAGGCTCATCTTCGACCAGTTTGGCTTGGTAATCCTACAGGCAGTCAAGCTCTGATACCAAAGCTGTCAGGACCCTGATCCTATGCCACACCGATCTAGCATGTAACACCTCATATCACTTTGCGGCCTCACGCATGGTGTCGCCTTACCAGCCCGGGACCGTTTGCGTCTTTTGGCTCATGTATATGATAGTGTCGCTAGCATACATATGACAAAGAACCTGGGCTGACATGGCTAGTCGTAAACCCAAAGTGGCACTAACTTACAGGGACAGGCATACATGACCCAACAACGAACGTGTCGGTCAAGAGCGAGCGAATCCAGGCTGTAGCAGCTGGGCTAGCAGGACTCCGGTAGACACCACGTGACATTTCCCCAACGGGACATACACAGGAACGAAGAAGGACACATGCCGGCCAGCCTAAGTGTTCCGGAGAAGTAGCAAGCTACCAAGGCTCAGTGGAAGCACTAGGAGACATTTCTCAGTAAGAGAGGCTACCAAGGATAAACAACTAGATAGTCAGATCCCATACATACCAAGCATTTCAATAACATACACACAATATGCTCGATATGTGCAAATACAACATGGCATCACAACATGACTCTGCAACTCAAGTATTTTATTCAATAGGCTCCAAGGAGCGAGATATTACAAACATGGGTCTCTCGACCCAGCATTCAGAGCATACAAGTCAAAGCACATGCGGTAGCTTAACATGTGTGAGTACAGACATCTACAAATGAAAAAGGCTGAGAAGCCTGACTATCTACCAGATCCTGCCGAGGCACAAGATCGTAGTTGAGGTAACAAGCTAAACGTCGAAATCCATGAGGAACTACTAATGAGACCAAAGTCCCTCTGCAAAAACATAAAATAGGCAAACGTGAGTACAAATGTACCCAGCAAGACTTACATCAGAGCTATCTACATATGCATCATTATCAACAAAGGGGGTGGTGGAGTTTAACTGCAGCAAGCCAGCTTTGACTCAGTGGCTATCCTAAACTATGACTGCAAGTAACTCTTTTGAGGTGGCGCACACGAGTCCACATATTCACCATATCAATACACCAATATGGATCCGCTCCCGTCTCCCCACGAGAGCGCCATCCATAGCACTCACACTTATCTTGCGTATTTTAGAGTATCCACTTTCACTTGTCTATGAACTGTATAGGCAACCCAGAAGTCCTTTACCGCGGACACGGCTATTCGAATAGATGATGTTAACCCTGCAGGGGTGTACTTCTTCACACACGCTCTCACCACTTATCGCCGTTTACACGACATGTACTCGGCAACCTTCAAGCGGAAGCCCAGCGAGGGTGTCAGCCACGACCTGACTAACCACACAAGTCTCTCGTCCAGGTTTATCGCCTATTCGGGTTCCATCCACAAGGAGATCCGGCCGGGGTGTCGCTCATGGCCCCAAACAATGTGAGCAGGGTTCCCAAGCCCACCTCGACGGGTGGATCTACGCTTGGTACACCGTGCCATGGTTCCTAGTCTGTCCCAAGGCCACCTGTACTGGGTGCCACTTGGTAGACTACTAACACTACCTACAAACACCAGAAACTAGTTGTGACTCCTGGACAGAGATCAAGTAGGTTAATAAGTCGAGAGAGTCAATTAAGGATCCCAATGTGTGGTAGTAGCTGTTCATGGATCACAAACATAGAACTCAGTTCCTGAGGACGGTTTCAATGAGACAACCCACCATGTAATCCTACATGGCCTCTCACTGCTACCTTTACCAAATCGTGTTCACACACTTAGCTCACACACAGTAGGACATGTTTACACACCTCCAATTCATCCCTGATGAATCAGACCTGACACAACTCTAAGCAATAGCAGGCATGACAAACAAGCATGAATGAGTACGCACAATAGGGCTCAAACAACTCCTACTCATGCTAGTGGGTTTCATCTATTTACTGTGGCAATGAAAGGTCATGAAGAGGAAAGGGGTTCAACTACCGCAGCATGTAACAGTTGAATCATTGTTGTCCTAATGAAGTAAAAGAGAGCAGGAGCGAGAGAGTGGGATTGTATTGGAATGAACAAGGGGGTTTTGCTTGCCTGGCACTTCTGAAGATAGTATAGTTCTTCATCGGTGTCATCGATCTCACCATCGGTATCACGTCTATCGATAGGGAATAAATACCGGCAACACAGAAGGAAACAAAATCAATGCAATGCACAATATGATGCATGATCATGACATGGAAAAATGAGTGTGTTGGACTAATCCACCTACAAGCAGGGTGGTTTGAGTTCATTTGAATCAAGGATTCAAATGCAAACCCAAAATATGAACTCATATAAGTGCATTATCTTGTTTCATCTAAACAGCAAGGTCAGGTTGGTCTAACATGCATGAAACTAGTACAGATGGATACATTGGATTTTTCTGATAATTTTTTATATATAAATCTTTTAAATCTGAGCTATAGATTATTTTCTATGATTTTTAGAAGTTTTAACTATTTCCTGGAATTTCCTAGTTATTTTAAATCCAGAAAATGGTTAACTGCGTCAGCATTGCATCACTGTGACGTCAGCAGGTCAACTGCGGTCGGCCAGGTCAAACCTGACGTGTGGGGTCCACACGTCAGTGACATAGCTAATTAACAGGAGGTTATTGCTAATCTAATTAAAAGATTAGGGCTCCGGGGCCCACTGTTAGTGTCATAGGTGGGGGGGGGTTAGTGCTAACTAACTCCTGGCCGGTGGGGTCCACCTGCCAGGCCGGCGAGGTCGTCGCCGGCTACCACGGGACACGGCGGTGTCTGCGTTACAGGCCACGGGGGCGGCTGCTAAGGGCACCGGGGCGTAGCCCGGGATCTCGCGCATCCAGGGGAGGCGACGGGAGGACACGGGGTGGCCGGAGCTCGCCGGAGCGGAGCTCGGGGTGGCGGCCGAAACACGGCTCCGGGCGGAATGTGGCTGCCGGGCACGGTAGGGGTTGCGGAGGGCCTCTACGGCCTCGTGGCGTCACCAGGAGCACAGTGACGTGCGCGGGAGCGGCTTGGTCGGGTTCTGGTCACGGTGGCGCCATGGACGGCGGCGAGGTGCTCGCGGGTTCGACAGGTAGCAGGCTACAGCACGCAAGCAAAGGAATGGAGAGGGGGAAATGGACGGTGAGCTCACGTGGATCTCGTAGAGGTGGACGACGAGCTTGGGGAAGGCCGAACGGAGACGAATTTGACGGTGGCGATCCGCGGCACCGACGAGGAGGACGACATCGAGGGCAGCTCTGCAGGGCATCCCGGCTTGCGTGAGTCGTCATAGAGGTCGAAGACGGCAGCGCGGAGCTAATGGGCTTGTCGGAGAGGCGAGCCAGTGGCGGTGGGCGAGGCAACGGTGTGCGGCGGCGAGGCAGCGCTCGGGCGCGGTGAGAGAGAGCGAGGGAGAGGAGGGGAAGGAACGAGAGAGAGTGAGAGAGGTGTGGGGCGTCTCCATGGCGCATCCAGAAGAGCCGGGGCGTCGCGGTGGAAGCAGGAGCTGGCGCGCGCGGGGTGACCACGTGCCCTGCCTACTGGCGTGAGGAGGAAGACGATAGATAAGGCAGCGGTGGGCTGGGCCAGTAGTAGTTGGGCCGGGTGGGCTGCCAGGTGAGCGCCAGGTAAGTCTCTCTCTCTTCTGATTTTTCTGATTTTGTTTTCTATTTTTGTAGTTTGTTTTTGATCCAGTTTTAAAAACCAAATCAATTTTATAAATTCTTAAAATATTCATGAGCACTTTCTGAATTATTTCAGTGTCCCACAAATAATTCCAACATTATTTGAGCATTTACAATATATATAGTGTTTAAATGCCCAAAGTCAAATACAATATGATTTCATTCAAAAATCCAAAAATGATCTAAGAATATATTCATCATTTTTGCAGAGGTTTCCACCTTAACCATAAATCATGAACTTTTCTTAGGAACTTTTTGGGTTTATTGAAAAAGATTTTAATCCACCCTAGTTGAGTTGATTTAGTGCTAGGGTTTGAACATCCCCGTTTCAAGTTTAAGCAAAATTTAAACATGATGCACACATGAAGCTAGCCTAGTGCAATACCAGAAGCTAGGGATGTGATAAAAATAAAATTACCATATGAATCTATTATGAGAGGCACTTATGGATTGCCTACAAAAGATGGCAATACCTAGATCTATCTTTGCTTTTATGCCTATCTAAGGGCGTTAAACGATAGTGCTTGTTGGGAGGCAACCCAATTTTATTTTGTGTTTTTTGTTTTTGCTTCTGTTTAGGAATAAATAATCCATCTACCTTCTGTTTGGATGTGGTTTTATGTTTTAATTAGTGTTTGTGCCAAGTAGGACCTATAGGATAACCTACGATGATAGTTGATTTGATTCTGCTGAAAAACATAAACTTTGCACGTTAGTTATGATAAAACACAGGAACGCGCTTTTGAGTTGATTCTTTTTGCTGCTATCAATATACAAATTGTCCAGGACTTCCTATTTTGGTAGAATATTTAGAGTTCCAGAAGTTTGTGTTAGTTACAGATTGCTACAGACTGTTCTGTTTTTGACAGATTCTGTTTTTCGTGTGTTGTTTGCTTATTTTGATGAATCTATGGCTAGTAAATTAGTTTATAAACCATAGAGAAGTTGGAATACAGTAGGTTTAACACCAATATAAATAAAGAATGAGTTCATTACAGTACCTTGAAGTAGTCTTTTGTTTTCTTTCTCTAACGGAGCTCACGAGATTTCTGTTGAGTTTTGTGTTGTGAAGTTTTCAAGTTTTGGGTGAATTCTTTTGATGGATTATGGAATAAGGAGTGGCAAGAGCCTATGCTTGGGGATGCCCATGTAACCCCAAAGATAATCCAAGGACACCAAAAAGTCAAAGCTTGGGGATGCCTCGGATGGCATCCCCTCTTTCGTCCACTTCCATCGGTAATTTACTTGGAGCTATATTTTTATTCACCAACATGATATGTGTTTTGCTTGGAGCGTCTTGTATTATTTGTGTGTTTGCTTGTTAGTCTACCACAATCATCCTTGCTGTACACATCTTTTGAGAGACTCATACATGAATTGGAATTTGTTAGAATACTCTATGTGCTTCACTTATATCTTTTGAGCTTGATAGTACGGTGGTGCATTTGTTTTAAAGAAACTATTTGATCTCTCATGCTTCACTTAGATTATTTTGAGAGTCTTTAATAGCATGGTAATTTGCTTAATGTTAATATACTTGGTGTTCAAGATATGTGAAACTTTCTTTTGAGTGAATTGAATACTAAGATAAGTTTGATGCTTGATGATTGTTTTGAGATATGGAGGTGATAATATCAAATTCGTGCTAGTTGGGTGATTATGAATTTGATGAATACTTGTGTTGAAGTTTGTGATTCCCGTAGCATGAACATATGGTGAACCGTTATGTGATGAACTCGGAGCATGATTTATTTATTGATTGTCTTCCTTATGAGTGGCGGTCGGGGATGAGCGATGGTATTTTCCTACCAATCTATCCCCCTAGGAGCATGCGCATAATACTTTGCTTTGACAACTTCTAGATTTTTGCAACAAGTATATGAGTTCTTTATGACTAATGTTGAGTCCATCGATTATACGCACTTTTCCCATCATTCCATTTTTGCTAGCCTCTCTAATACAGTGCACTTTTCGCCGGTATCATACACCCACCATATACCTTCCTCAAAACAGCCACCATACCTACCTATCATGGCATTTCCATAGCCATTCCGAGATATATTGCCATGCAACTTTCCACCATCCCGTTTATTATGACACGCTCCATCATTGTCATATTGCTAGCATGATCATGTAGTTGACATTGTATTTGTGGCAAAGCCACCATTCATAATTCTTTCATACATGTCACTCATGATTCATTGCATATCCCGGTACACTGCCGGAGGCATTCATATAGAGTCATATTTTGTTCTAAGTATCGAGTTGTAATTGTTGAGTTGTAAGGAAAATAAAAGTGTGATGATCATCATTATTAGAGGATTGTCCCAAGTGAGGAAAGGATGATGGAGACTATGATTCCCCCATAAGTCGGGATGAGACTCCGGACTTTACAAAAATAAATAAAAATAGAGGCCATAAAAAAGAGAAGAGAAAGGCCCAAATAAAAAGAATGAGAGAAAGAGAGAAGGGACATTGCTACTATCCTTTTACCACTCTTGTGCTTCAAAGTAGCACCAAAATTTTCATGATAGAGGGTCTCTCATTTTGTCACTTTCATATACTAGTGGGAATTTTTCATTATAGAACTTGGCTTGTATATTCCAATGATGGGCTTCATCAAAATGCCTTAGGTATTCGTGAGCAAGCAAGTTGATGCACACCCACTTAGTTTCTTTTGTAGAGCTTTCATGTACTTATAGCTCTAGTGAATCCGTTGCATGGCAATCCCTACTCACTCACATTGATATCTATTGATGGGCATCTCCATAGCTTGTTGATACGCCTAGTTGATGTGAGACTATCTTCCCTATTTTTGTCTTCTCCACAACCACCCTTCTATTCCACCTATAGTGCTATATCCATGGCTCACGGTCATGTATTGCATGAAGATTGAAAAAGTTTTGAGAATGTCATAAGTATGAAACAATTGCTTGGCTTGTCATCGGGGTTGTGTATGATTTAAATATTTTGTGTGAGGAAGATGGAGCATAGCCAGACTATATGATTTTGTAGGGATAACTTTCTTTTGCCATGTTATTTTGAGAAGACATGATTGCTTTGATTAGTATGCTTGAAGTATTATTATTTTTGTGTCAATATGAACTTTTGTCTTGAATCTTTCGGATCTGAATATTCATATCACAATTAAGAAGATTTACATTGAAATTATACCAAAGTATCACTCCGCATCAAAAATTCATTTTTATCATTTACCTACTCGAGGACGAGTAGGAATTAAGCTTGGGGATGCCTGATACGTCTCCAACGTATCTATAATTTTTGATTGCTCCATGCTACTTTATCTACTGTTTTGGACTATATTGGGCTTTATTTTCCACTTTTATATTACTTTTGGGACTAACCTATTAACCGGAGGCCCAGCCCAGAATTGCTGTTTTTTTTTGCCTTTTTCAGTATTTCGAAGAAACAGAATATCAAACGGAGTGCAAACGGAATGAAACCTTCGGGATCGTGATTTTCCATCCGAACGTGACCCAGGAGACTTGGACCCTGATCCAAGCAGTGCCCGAGGAGGTCACGAGGGTGGAGGGCGCCCCCCTGGGTGCACCCCCTACCTCGTGGGCCCCTCAGAGCTCCACCGACGTACTCCTTCCTCCTATATATACCTACGTATCCCCGAACGATCATAACAGGAGCCAAAAAACCTAATTACACCACCGCAACCTTCTGTATCCACGAGATCCCATCTTGGGGCCTGTTTCGGAGCTCCGCCGGAGGGGGCATCCACCATGGAGGGCTTCTACATCATCACCATAGCCCCTCCGATGAAGTGTGAGTAGTTTACTTCAGACCTTCGGGTCCATAATTAGTAGCTAGATGGCTTCTTCTCTCTTTTTGGATCTCAATACAATGTTCTCCCCCTCTCTCGTGGAGATATATTTGATGTAATCTTCTTTTTGCGGTGTGTTTGTTGAGACCGATGAATTGTGAGTTTATGATCCAGTATTATCTATGGAAAATATTTGATTCTTCTCTGAATTCTTTTATGTATGATTGAGTTATCTTTGCAAGTCTCTTCGAATTATCTTTTTGGTTTGGCCAACTAGATTGGTAGTTCTTGCAATGGGAGAAGTGCTTAGCTCTGGGTTCAATCTTGAGGTGTCCTTACTCAGTGACAGAAAGAGTTGCAAGGCACGTATTGTATTGTTGCCATCGAGGATAACAAGATGGTTTTTTTATCGTATTGCATGAATTTATCCCTCTACATCATGTCATCTTGCTTACGGCGTTACTCTGTTTTTTACTTAATACTCTAGATGCATGCTGGATAGCGGTCGATGAGTGGAGTAATAGTAGTAGATGCAGAATCGTTTCGATCTACTTGTTTTGGACTAGATGCCTATATACATGATCATTGTCTAGATATACTCATAACTATGCTCAATTCTGTAAATTGCTCAACAGTAATTTGTTCACCCACCGTAGAATACTTATGCTCTTGAGAGAAGCCACTACTGAAACCTATGGCCCCCGGGTCTATTCTCATCATATCAATCTATATCACTTTATTTTACTTGCTTTGTTTTTACTTTACCTTTACTTTTTACTTTTCATCTATCTATCAAAAATACCAAAAATATTATCTCTATCAGATCTCACTCTTGTAAGTGACCATGAAGGGATTGACAACCCCTAAGTGTTGGTTGCGAGTTGCTATCGTTTTGTGTAGGTACGAGGGACTTGTGCGTGGTCTCCTACTAGATTGATACCTTGGTTCTCAAAAACTGAGGGAAATACTTACGCTACTTTACTGCATCATCCTCTCCTCTTCGGGGAAATCCAACGCAGTGCTCAAGAGGTAGCAGAGGACAATAGGATGCTGGCCTTCTTGGACCGCAGGGCAACCTTGGACGCACTGTTCAGAAGCACGTTGAGCTCGCCGCCAACGCCACTGCGCATCACACGTCGGTTGGTGACCCGGCGCACTAGGGCTTGAGGATGTCGTTGATGGATCCGTATGTATTTTTATCTTTCCGTCAAATCCATGTAGTAGTATATGATACTACAGTAATTATCTTACCTTTCGCATCAACTTCATAATTTTCTTACGTACTCCATGCATGAAAGGCGCCAGAACCAAACTTCTAATTACTCTAGGCAAAATCATTATTTTCTATCTATCGATCGCGCCATGGAGCAGAACCAAATTTTACAAGTTACGAGTTCAAAAGGAAAAGCCTGCCGTGTTCGCGTCGCACCCCCACACGGTTGGTCCGGCATGCCGCTCAAGCGGGAATGTGTGCGGTGTTGCATTTTCACTTACAAGTGGGACCGTAGTTGAGCAAACCGACCATCAGCAAACCCCCACCCCGCCCATCGCGCGATGGCTGAGAAAACAGGAGGGAGAAGAGATGGCTGTAGATGGACTCCAAGAAAATTGATGTCAGATGGGACTCGTGTGGGTGGCGTGTGCCATAGTGCTAGACGTGAATGCTAGTTATGGCCCATGCCACCCCACTATATCGAGCCTATATCGAGGTACCACTACTAGGGAAAAGCCTAGCAGCAGTGCGGGTTTTGGGCCTCTCAGTAGCGCGGGTACCGACACTACTAATAAGGCGCTACAGCTAACGTATAGCAGTACCACCTGTTGTCCCACGCTACTGCTATACATGAATAGCTGTAGCACTCTTTAGAAAAGGGCGCTACTGATATTATCTGCAGCGCTGTTTACAGGGAAGCGCTACTGGTAAGGCGGCGCTACTGCTAAATTTCCCCCCTCGCTACTACTAGTTTTACTAGTTTTTTTTCCTGCATATTTGTTTTTTATTTGTTTTGTATTTGAATAGGCTTTATACAATAATCTTTAGCATATCATACACATACAAATGTAATCATAGCATATACATACAATTAGTCTCATCAAATCATGTCATCATCATAATCATCATCCAACACAAAGTGGTCTCTCGTCATCAATCTCGAAAATAGCGATACAAGTCTCGATTACTTGCAAATACATCGTCATCCATCTAAACAATGATATACGCGAGAAGAGCTATCACTTTGAGAACACGAGTTCGTATCCCTCTCTCGCATTAGTGTGAACCTAAACTAACTACTGCCTGTCGCTCGGAAACCGGAAACCGGTACACCTGGGCCTGACACTCCGGCCACTTGTCGTATATATACTCCTGGCGTAGCACTTCTTCGCCATCTATGATCTATGCACCTGCATCGTCACATCAGTCGATGATATGCAACATATATAGTTGAGCAACAGAAAGAGACAGACTTGGCAAAAATAGAAACAACATATCATAAGCATAAATAACAAAGTTCATCGTACCCAAAATGCCCTAACTAGAGTGATTTTCGCTAGTCGAGGAGGAGGACGGTTTAATTACATCACAAATAAAGTTTCACCGTGCATAACTCAAAGTTTTGTCATACAGAAAGTATGGACTAAACGGACACATTGTCATATATCGACAATCACTCCATCATGTCGTGCCATCCATCCATGTCAGGGAGATAGTCCTCGAGCTTAGTGAAAGGCTTCATGTCGAGACGCTGAGAGGCTATCCATGTTCGGACGTCTTCCCGCGACATTTGTCCTTCTCCGTAGAACATCCCTGTTTTTCCGACGACCTCCTTCATGATGATTTGGGCAAGTTCGCGCTGGATGTTATAGAACTCAGCTCGAAGTCGATGATCCTCGATATCTCCTATGTCCTTTGCCCATTGCAGAATATGGGCATCGCCAGATCTAGGTGACATGTGAAGGTTCTGGTGATCCCGTCTGTACTCCAGCATGTGGTGTAGGACATAGAATCCATCATTAAGAGAATCGTTCGGTTGCTGGATGCAGCAGAAGTCGGTCTTATGGCTGAAGGCGGCCCTGCCGCCCCTTCTCTTCTTGTCCCTAACCTCTCCACCCCTTGCTTGGTAGTAAAACATAGCACTGTCGAGAACATCTTTGATGTGGGTGTAATCCTTTTTGTGAATGTTCTTCGACGAGTCCAAGTAAAGAGCGTGGGAGAATCGGGGGTAGAGGATGATGAGGACGGCGCGCCCGCCGCTGCGCAAAATAAGTACACCTCAAATTAATTAGCCTCCACCGTGCAAATGAATTATTGAAATCGAAGGAAGGATAGCAGCGCGGATGACTTACACGGGATGATAAGGCACGAGAATCGCCTCCTTGTCCTTATTGGCGAGCATGAAACTGACGATGTAATCCCTCGCGTATTCACGCTGCTCTGCACAGACTCCCAAGAAGCCCTCGTGCATGTAGTACGGGTCAGCGACACAGATATGACGTATCTGCTCAACCCCAATGATGTAGTTCATGTGCAAGGCATAAAGGCGGACAAACGTAAAGTCCAGCTTCTTCACGTGAAACATGTCGAATATGTAATCGAATCGGAGGAAGAACTTATCCGCGGGGAAGCTGTCGACGTACGACATTTGCCGCGGAACGTTAACCACGTAGAGTGGGTATCCTGGATCTTTCGAGGCGATGAGGCCTTTCTCTACCCGCAGCACATCGTCATGAAGTCTCCTTAGATCGCCGAATCTGGCCCGTAGCGCTGTTGCAGGTAGGATTGGTTGACCGGGGATATGCCATTTATCCGCATCGGGGATATCTATACGGTCCTGAAGCCGAGGCTGCTGAGGCGGCTGGATCATAGAATCAGCTTTTTTGCCTTTCCTCGCTCTCTTCCTAGACTTCTTTACTACCGAAAGGTCGTCAATAATACGTTGAGACGGTAATTCAGGCACCGACTCATGACGCTCAAACCCTGAGGAGGCACCAGTATAGACATACTGTTCAGCGCCATCGTCATCCTCATCCTCATCCATGGCGACGTCATCAGCGACTAATGGAGCCTCCTCCTTACCCCGTCCGCTATCACCCAACCCGACACCCGACGCTAATTGGGTAGGTGGGGTGTTGATGTTCATACCTTGCTGAGGCTGCGTGCTCGTGGGTGTGCTCCCGGCCGCCTCCAGACGAAGCAGACTCTTTGGCCACAACAAGACCCACCCATTGCAACAATCACCAAGCTGCCGCGGGGTCTCGTAGTCATCCCCCACTAGTATTAGAGGAGGCAGATTCTCGTGGCCCGGTTTGACACTGGCCACGGAAACCTTGAAGACGTTCGGGGGGATCGGCCGGCTGTGGAACAATGGTTCCTTCGGCTCCATTATCGTCGCCTTCCCCACGTCCACCTTCTGTTTGCCGATGGTGTACAATATGGTGCATAGGGTTTCCTCGGCCTACAAAGAAAAGTCTGCGACATGAGACATCCGAAAGGCAATGAAAATGGGAGATTATACATTTATATTGAAGGGGTCCGGTGTGACAGATACCGTGAGGGTGTCGAGCTCAGCCAAAGGGGAGGCACCACCGAGCACGTCCGGTGCGGGAGCCGGTGCAGGAGCAGGTGCGGGAGCCGGTGCGGGAGCAGGTGCGGGAGCAGGTGCGGGAGCCGGTGCGGGAGCAGGTGCTCCTAAGAACTCAGCAAGGGGAAAGTCCTCTACATTTTTTTCTGGATTTTGCCTTGTCCAAGTGAAAACGCCCGTCACCAAGGAAGTAGACATATCTTCAATCGCCTGTTTTGCGGTAGCTACCGCTGTTGCGACTGACTGAGATGATTTCTTCTCAACCGCAATGTCAACCTTCTTGTCGATGTTTTCTTCAGTTAACCTCCGTCTTTCCTTTCTCTCCTCCGTGGTCTCACGGTAGTACTTCTTCCACGTGGCGCCGTCTCCGACACCGTGCACGCGTCCATACGACGGTCGAGTATCCACCGGTTGTTGTTTCAATATGTTCAACACCCAGTTGAATGGAGTGTCCCACTTGGGCCTCGCCAATGCCTCAGATGGCGAGTCGGTTTCGGCCGCAATCCGGTGCTGCTCTCTTTGCAAAAGGCACAAGGATCGTTTACATATATGACTTACGTGTGCAGTCGAATTGATCAGAAACTAAAATTACCAGCAGTCTCATGAACTCCCTAATGACCGGTGGTGTCTCGTAAACCTTCTTCACTGGCTCCCAACGGTGCCGGGCCCTTAGGGCGTCACGCTCCTGCGGGACGGTGAAATCCGCCAAGGGGTCTGGGATGCCCAGACTCGCGGCTTCCGCGTCCTCCTTGGCCCATTTGGACCTCTTTCCGCCGTAACCACGGCTTCCGAGGTGGTGGCTCCCAATGTTCCTCTTTTGAAGCCCCTTCATGTACTTAGACTTTTTTTGGCAGCTTCGGCCTCGCAAGCCTCCTTGAATATTTGAAACTGCTCTTCCATAATTGTCGGATTATCCTTTACAATCTCGGAGTAGGGTTCCCCGTTGTTGATCTTTGCTTTCACTTGATTTTTCCAGGCGGCCAACGTGTCGCTAAACTTGGTCATGGTGCGTTTGCTTATCTTCTTCATTGCCGGGTCCTCGTCTGGATCTTCATAATCCTTCTCATTCCGGCCCGGGAACAAGAATATCTGGTGAAACTTCTTTAGGAGGGAGCTCCTCATATTTTCTATCTTCTGTAGTTTCTCATCATTGATGGTGGCGGTTATCCGTATGATGCAGCCTATTTGATTGCCGTAGCACGCGCGCGCTCGGGCGCCTTTGGCTCAAAATTGCCGTCGTCCACCTCCGTGACAACCAGTCTAGTAGTCTTGAGTTTGTTAGGAACCCGTTGCCTCTTTGCTTTCGGTTCTACACTGACTCCGCTCCCCGAGGCAGCACCGGCCTTAGCGCCAGTCTCGATGCTGGTCTGAATCTCAACACCAGTCTCAGTCTCAGCACCGGCCTGCGTGTCGGTCTTAGTCCCCGATGCCACCGGTGGGCCCAGCAACAACATCGATTGATCATCGGTAAGGCTAAAAAATTCGTCTGCCGCCCGGTAGACGTCGTCGCAATCACCAGAACCCTGTCCTTCATCGTTGCTAGCCATGTTTCCTATGATTAAATCTAGTCAATTAATTCTAGACCTAATAAAATGAATAATGACATAAAAAAGGCCTATTGTTTTGCAGGAATGTTGACTCCTTCTGGGTGCGGCAAATCCCGGGCACTCGATATGTCCTAGTTTGTAGCAGAAGTCATGCCAAAAATCACGGAAAATTTCGGCATGACCTTTGCTAGTGGACAAATCGAGAACCTGAAATTTGCCGAAACAGAAATGAATCAACATTCCGGCAAAACATAGGCCACCCAGCATCATTCCTGGACACAACAAAGCCACTTGGGCACAATCAAACAACTTCAATGAAAAGATATAACATGACCACTTCAATGAAAAATAAAATTTGCCTAAATTCTTTTCCTTGAAAAATAGTGGTCTTTTCAAAAATCAAAAATCTTTGCAAAATGACCTCACTAAACACTTCTCTACCTAGGACAGAACCCAAATTATGTTGATCTAGCTATTCCTCTCTCTCACACAAACACACATTATTATCTCTAACCCTTCTCTGCCTAGGACAGAACCCAATTAAATTGCAAGGGAACTACATTTCTCTAACCCTTCTGACCTAATGCTCTAAAATAAAATTTTCCTCTAACCTAGCCAACCTACTTAACCTAGCTTGTTAATCCAATGAACCTAATTAACCTACCTATTTAACCTAGTTAGTTAATCTAGTTTACCTAGATAATTAACCCTAATTAAACTAGTTAATGCAGCTAGTTCTCTGTCAAAGCCCAAAATAAATTTTTGCACTAATTAACCTAGATAATTAACCTAATTAAACTAGTTAACCTGACTAGTTCTCTGTCAAAGCCCTAACTAAATTTTTGCACTAACCTAGATAATTAACCTAATTAAACTAGTTAACCTAACTAGTTCTCTGTCAAAGCCCTAACTAAATTTTTGCCCTAACCTAGATAATTAACCTAATTAAACTAGCTAACCTATGCATGAGAGATAGAGGAGGGGCGGGGGCTTACCGAGGATGGCTCCGATGGTGGAGACGGAGGCAGTGGTGGCGACGGAGGCAGGGGCGTCTCCGATGACGGCGAGGGAGGCAGGGGCGTCTTCGGTGACGGCGAGGGAGGCAGTTGTGGCGAGGAAGGATCCGGTGGCGTCGACGGCGGCTCCGGTGGCGTTGACGAGGCCGCGCGGCTCCGTGGCATTGGGGCGCCTCCGGTGGCGTCGACGGCGCATGGCTCTAGTGGCGTCGACGTTGGCAGGAGACGGCGGTGAAGTGGGGCGATGGAGAATCAGGGAGACGGCGGCGCGCGGGGTGGGTTGAGGGATTTGGGGGAGAAGTGGTGGCCGGGGGGAAACGGTTTTTTGGTTAAGTCAAACTTAGCGGTAGCGCGTTTGGTAAAACACGCTATAGCTAAGATAGCTATAGCGGTTTTTACAAAATGCGCTGCTGCTATAGCTATGTAATTTTCTTCCATTTTTAATTTCCTTTTCTGTTTCTGTAGCGGGGGTCTAGGACATGCGCTGCAGCTACGTTAGCTACATCGCCTCTTACAAACACACGCTACTGCTATGCCTTCCTCCGTTTTTTCGCTTTACATTTTATTTTTTCCTTTCTCCTTTTTCTATTTCTTTCATTTTCATTTACTTTTCTATTTGTTTTTCATCTTATTTTATTTCCGTTAGTAGTAGCGCTCTTCTTAGGAAACGCGCTGCTACTTATGCCCTAGCGGTAGCGCGTTTCTTCCAAGCCCGCTACTGCTATGCGTAGCCTATCATTCCAGCAATGGGAATATTAGTAGTAGCGCTTTTGCCACTACACGCGCTACTACTAAGGTTATATCTGTAGCGCAGTTTTTCTTCAATCGCTACTACTATCTAGCTCTAGCGCCCTTTTATGACCCGCACTGTTGCTAAATTTTGGTGTATAAGGTTTTCCCTAGAAGTGTACAGTACGTAGAACAAATTTCCTGCAGTCCGTGCTTAGCACTCCTCTATCTCTCTTCTCAGCCAGCCAGCGGACGCGCTGAGCCCATCGTCTGTTTGCTCACATGCGGTCCCACATGTCAGTGAAAACGCAAGCGGACCCACTGAACCTGCACATCTTTCATCTCGACGTGCTGGTGATGAAAAACAAATCTAAGAAAGACCTTTGGTGGCCGCTTTTGGAGTTACTCAAGAGTAGTAAGATTCTATTTACAGTTTAACCCAAGATGCACATCTCGTGGCTTCAACTTATCAACTACCATTCTATTTTCTTTCATGACATGACCTGGATGCTGGATGTCCCACGTGTCGGCAAAAGGAGGAAGAACCCAACCAAATCTTAGGTTGTGCTCTCGGATTAGACTAGTTGTGCTAACTTAATTTTTTTTATTGTGTACTCCCTCCGTTCCAAAATACTTGACTTCCATTTGTCCAAAAATGGATGTGCCCATATACTAAAACATGTCTAGATACGTATATATTTTGACAAATAGAAGGCATGTATTGTGCAACGGAGGGAGTAGAATGGATGCAAGTTTTTGTATTGGGAAGAAGAGTACATCCATATATTGATAGAGTGCAATTTAGTAGATGTTCTATCACTTTTAGCTAGCACAGAGGCTATAGATGAGATTAGTGCACTTGTTGATACTCCTACTTGGTATGCGTGTTGCTGCTTAGACGCAGAGAAAAACGGACAGGAGGGAGTACTAGAATAGAGGCTAGACATGAGACTAGATGCGAGGAAGCAACGTCTACTTCTTTACACTCGAAGAAGAAAGAAGCACGCAAGATCGAGCCTCCGTAGATCAACAATGAATGCATCGAGAAGGCACTAATCCAACTTACAGGAGTAGTAAAATGTATTCTTGTGGTTCTTGTTTTCTTTGGTCTTGCTTTTCTAGTCAAAATTATCATTGGAGTTCGTGCAAAACGGAGGTCCGTTTGGGGTCGTGCGTTGCAGTTGGCCTTACAAGTGGGACTGCAGTTAAGGAAACTGACTATCGGCAGACCCCCACCTCGCCCGCCATGTGATGGCTGAGTTAGAGAAACGATGAGGTTGAAGAGATTGCTCTAGCACGAACTCCAAGAAATATGATGTCAGATGGAAGTCATGCTCGTGGCGTGTGCTGTACTCCTGGACGTGAATGCTTGTTCTGGCCCATGCCACCCTACTACTCCTACTAGTTAGTACTATATAGTACTACTAGTATCGAGGATTCGAGGTGCTGGTTAGGTAGTACAGTATGGCTACAGTAAAAACACCCGCACGACGCTCAAAGCATGTGAAGCTAGTACAAATAGTGTACTACTATTGTTGATTGGCCCCATCCGATAACCTATTGCAATGCACGTACAATTATGTATTTGGAAAATATTTTTTTGCCTCGTCGCACCACTCACTCACAGAAGCAAATCGAAAGCCATTCATAAATTTAGTAAGTTTATCACAAGCATATCATTTTATTACATACAACAGGTCATCAACCCACATCGACAACGAGGATACATTATAAATACTAAAGTTTTCACCACACAACAAATAACAAGCAATGAAATGAACTTCAACTCAACCATTCCTCAGCGTTGGAAACGCTTGCTTTGAACCACAAGTGATTCTCTGGGATGGGCCATCCATTGTCGATCTGGAGACCAATGCAGGACTGATCATCCAGGCTGAAGCGGCCTACTATATCAGTACCAGGGTAGGGAACCACCCAAATGTTTGAGGTATAGACACAGTTGCTTCTCATAAATGGTAGTAACGTTGTGTCAACAGCAGTTGGATCGCCTTTCACCATCATTGTATAGTTTTGTCCAAGGAAGAGCGAATTTTCTCCAAGACTATCAATTCTGTACCAGGGAGAAGGAGTTGGCGCTAGCACACTAGTATCCATACCGAATACCATGCAACGGGTGTTGGAATAGGTCCGGAGAGTGCGACCATGGGAGACTACACCTGCTTCCTTAGCAGTAACATCATCAGTGGGCTGTATACACACGAGAAGAGGTGATCCATCGGAATTAGTTGCCAGGCGCCAAATAGTATATGGGCGCTGCTCGTCCTCATGCTCGTGATCATCACCATCATCATCTCCCCCTTGGTTATAAAAATCTTCAAGTATAGGTGGTGGAAAGTTCATAGGACCTTGGAAACACAAGAAGAAGGTTAATTAGTAAGGCTGGCCATAGTGGGGGTAACATAAGTAGTATCATGCACTTGGGACTCGCAAACATGCTTATGTGGCAGGCAATTAAGGAAGAGAGAGATGGTTATAGTAACATAGGTAGATACCGTAACATAATAAATGTGATGCTACTATGTGTCATGCATGGCAATAAATGAGACCACCTATGATACTAATCTAAGATAATATGCACTATAGAGGTAGTAACATAAACTAGTAACATATGCATGTTACTAGTCTAAGTTACTCCCCACTATGACCAGCCTTGCTAACCCGCATGCATGTGGATGAAACAATTATAATTACGGTGGAAGACAAACGTACCGAAACAACGAGGATGCCATGCAAAAATAGTGCCACGAGTGGTGGCAGCAAACACAAGGCCGTCGTATTGAATTGCATCACAGTACTCATCCATGTACAGAAACTGATTTTTGAGCAATATCCATCCAGTCAAACCACTGACGACGGCAACAAGCTTGTCGAAGATAGCAACAACTTCATAGTTGTTGTAATTCCAAGAGCGGTTGGGGACTCAAGAAATTGCTATCTTCTGTAGAAGACAATCGCCATGATTGTATTTGAACGTGCGTACAATACCGGTGTGCTCAACCTCTAGGCAGTCTGCTGAGATTTTTGGAAGTGGAACCCGGTCATGAGTGTACACATTCACAAGTTCCCACTCGCAGTTGGACGCAATGTAAACAACCCAATCTCCATTTGCGCCTGCCCAAGCCTTGCCCTCAAGCGATGGCATCTTAACATCATACGTATCATTATCAAGCGGCATCAACTTGCACAGGGCAAGGCCTCCGTCGTGATGGCGCCTGTCATCAGGGTCACGGCGAAGAAGATAGGGGAGATCAAACCGCTCCTTGACTCTTGGGTTCCTTGTAATGATGTTATTAGTTGATTCGAGAATGGGCTTGAACGAACCTGCCATGCTACCCGATGTGATGACGTCGCACCGATCAATGAGTTCCTCCACCACGTCATCTTTCAGATCGGGGCAAGAATAACGGGGTTGTTTCCATCCTGTTCCCACCATGGAGAAGACGATCGAACAATGGCAGAAGAAAGGGTGAAGGGCTGAAGGAAAATGGAGGAGGGAGAGGAAGAGCGTGCGACAACAGTTCCAAATCGAGAGGGAAAGGCGAAGAGTCGGTGAACGGTTGCCAATTTGCCACGGTTCACGAAGGGGCGCCCCGACCTACACGTCGGTTCAAAAATACTCCTACTACTCGCCGTCGTCTCACTGATATGTGCAATGGGACCACATGTCAACGAGACATGGTGTGTAATTTCTCGTGCAAAATGCGATCTGGCCGCGTTGGCCCGAGGTGCCGCATTAGTTATCGGCCTTTATTTTTTTAATGGCGCACCATTCAGTTTTGAAGCACGACTAACTAGTACTATACGCAGAGAAAATATAAACTACTCTACCACTACTCCACCTCTAGTACTAGTAGTATAAAGAAGATATATAGGCTGGAGCTTAAGCGCTTTCTTGCCAAGGGCTGCCCACTTGCTTCTCACACTACCACCCTCTCTCCAGATCTAAAAAAGAAGGCCCCTCTCTCCCTCCTCACCGGTGGTCACAGATCCGTCGGGGAAGAGAAGGACGTGCAGCGTTGACGCACTCGTCGTCGGTGAGCGAGGTCACGCGCTGACGACAAGGCCGTCCTCTCAGACCTAGCGCCCGCGCGGGATCGCTGCCGTAGTGTGTGCGGAGGACGAGGACCACGAGCGAAGCCACTTCCCGCCGACCCTCAGGTATGCTACCTCTTTTCGAACCATACCCTTGTTCTATTGCCCCATCTGGCACGTTGTTGCATGTGGATCATTTTCAACTCCACCATCTTCCCAATTTTCTATCCTCTGCTCTGCTGGCCACGCTGACGAAAACCATAATTTGCACTATTCAAGGAAACCCTACTTCATGCAGATTAATGCATGTCTGGGTTGAATAAGGAAAGGAAGGGAGACTCTACTGTCCAAGAGAGTAGGCATCGAACCCGCATCTAGGTTGAAAAGGGGAAAATCAGTAGCTAAGGAACGAGTCTCGTGTCTCTTGGTTGAAGAAGGGTAGAAAGGCATGACAATGCAATAGAGAATGACCAGGTCGATCGGTTTGTTGTCCTCAGATAGGAAAAAGGTGGCTAAAGAGAACAAAAATGGGCCGTAATCCACATATGTTGCCTGGATATTTGTTGCTCTGGGCAACCATACCTCCCTCACCACTCTGCGTCCACGGAGGTACATCGTACTGGTGCGCCCACTGTCCGAATGGGCCTCCCATGCTCTTATTGCCACTTTTTTTGCTGTTAGTATAACACCAGCAGTCAAGTCAAGCAATGCTACTGCTAAAGTGATGCCACATTTAACTAATGCCGCTCTCAGTATAATGCCACAGATAAATTTAAGCAGTGCCATTTAATGTCGCTGGCTCATTTCAGGGTTAGCTGTTGATTGTGGATGTATTAAAGATTTTTCAGCTAAGGCATTCTAATGCTATTGCACAGCCAGTATACCAACGATGAAACTTGTTACTACCTTCAGATTTTTGCACTGTTAATGCTTATAGATTACATACCTCACTTTCATGAGATAAGTTAATTTTTTTGTACAGTGTCACCAAAATGCCAAGGCGCTGATGTCATTTTATTTTGGTTAAACTGCACAAACAATTATGAAGACAAGAGGAAAGGTGAAGAGTGGGCACCTCCTCCTCCGGCTGTTCTCTTGATTATCAAGAGGAAAGATCAAGTTTTTATGTTTGATCGATTATCAAGATTGGGATAGCAATTTTTAAGGTCCCCCCGAGTTCGAAATGATATTTACCTTGGAGGTACATGGTTTTCAATTTTTTATACTGTCATTAGTTAATAATGCTAGTTACCTTGAGACTTTTGTATTTGGTTTAATGCTCATGCACAGCTAGTATACCAATGCTGAAACTTCTTACCTTTACATTTTGTATTGTTAATTCTTATAGAAACCTTCGAGTGCTAGAATTTATTGAAATCTGTTCAGTAAAACCATTGTATTGTACCCTGTAATAAACTAACTACTCTACTGTTGCACTAGCCACTGTATTAGTGTATATTTGTAGTATTCGAATGGTGTTGCATTAGCGTATGGACATAAATAAAGTGTGGCAAGCTTTCCCAGATATGTGCTCAAGAAAACTACTACCTATTTTTCTAAATACTAGACGTTTGGGTACTTTAAATTGAACCGCGAAAACGTCTTATATTAAGGAACAGAGGGTGTAGAGTTCACTCAAATTATCTCGGTAAAGCTAGTCACACCTTTGTTAAAATTAATGTTCATTATGTTATCGGAGGAGGTCTGTATGTTTGTCTCTAATGCATGTCTACTACATACCCGACATCATGATGTAAAGTTAAGTCATTTCCTTTTGTACAGTGTAACTAAATTGTCAAGGCGGTGATGGCATTTTATTTTAGTAGAACTGCACAAAATTTGCTTAAAAGAAGAGGAAAGGTCAGGAATGGCTCAGTTTTTTTAGAAAAAAACTATGTATGCCTTCCTGACATCATCCACTGTTGCTTTATTTATTCCTTGAAACAGGTCCTTAGAAACAGTCTTGCTACCTTTTCCCATTAAGAAATTGGAATGCTTAAATTTGTGAGTCTATGCTTCAACTAGTGACACTTTTATAGTAATCGCACTTTCAATATCTATGCAAACAGGGATGCTAGCAAATGAACTTCGTCATTGTCGCTAGCAAATGTGTCATCTGTAGTGGAGATTTCCAAAGGCTTCACTCGAAACGGCTTTTGTGTATAGGTCTGAATAAGTTTGAACATCACTTTGGAAATTTGAAATATGATTCACCTAGACCCCCTTTAACAGTACATTTTTTCTATGAATCAAGTAAGAAGAAAAGACACAATGAAAACAAAGTCTTCAAGCTTCAAAGTATTTACTTCAATTTCTTCAAAGGTCGTACCAGTTTCATCACCAAATTCTTCACTTGAAGAAATACATTTTTAGGGGTCTTCTTCCATGTGTTAAACGAAATCTTCTGGGACTCTTTCTCATGTGTATACTCACAAACTCATTAGTTCCTCAACCTATTTGTCGTCAATATTCCAAAACCACTAAGGGGCACTTGATGCACTCATGTAAGTTTGATGTGGCTTCCAAATACTTGCATTCCACTTCACAGTTTAGTGATGAGTATTGCTTGTACTAGTTCTAGATCTTGGAACAATAAAATTCAAGCTAGATAAGTTCTTAATCATAAGACGAGAGGTGATCCTAACAAGATGAATTTGATCAGATCATTTAAGAAGCCAGGAGAGCATGAATCCCTAGCTTCCGTATCTATTTTGAAAATTGATTACAAAGATATAGAGATTGCTAATGATAGTAGCAAAAACGCTATTAATGATGGAATTAAAGTTAGAAGTCATTTTGCTAGTAGGAAAATCCCTCCTATTCCTTATTTTTTTGGTCAAAGAATTTTCTTGGTTTGGGAGATTTTCTGTTATCTAATTGTAAGATTGGGAAGATTTATGCTAGGCGGAACCAAAATCTTCTTTCTCGGCCGGGGCAGATAGGCCCTAAAAAGTACTGTGGTCGGTGGCCCAGAGATATGGCCCTTTTGGAACCCTAGTGGGCTAGATGTGGATGAGAAATAAACACACAATAGGAATGTTCTTTCTTGGTTTATTTTGTCATATAAATAGTCTTCCCCCTCCTCTGAGAGGTATGGATCTTAACCTCGCAGAGTTAGAAGTAGGATTTTCTGGGGTGTTGCCTTGCTTAGGGAGATAACATGGCTAGGAATTATGGAGGGTCTCATGGTGCTGATCATTTTAATAAATGGAGAAGAGAGAGTTATCATTACAAGAGAAGAGAGTTTGATGATGGCAGATCTAGGAACCCTAATTACAGGGATGGAGGATTAGATCACAATGGTAGAGAGGGTGAGTAGACCAGCATCAAGGACTACAAGATCATAGAGGAGCAATGCTAAATCAAGGAGGCAAACACAGAGGAATCAAGACTTCCAAGAGCATAGGGGTGTAGTTGATATAGGTAACTCTAACAAAATGACTCTCGATGATTCTGAGTCTAAGTGTAATCTGGGTGCGTCCGATCTAATTTAGTAGCAATTATGGTTTGGAGCGTTGTTGGCCCAAGTATATCAAAGAAACCATCAAGTTGCTCCCTCGTTGGTGCCTAGCTCTTCTAGTTCTAGGGGTCAAAGGATTGATTCAAGTGGTGCCGGTGACAAAGGAAAATCTATAAAATGTTTTCTCTCATGGGAGATCTGGTATTATTTTAATTTTGGTGTAAATGCTAGTGGTAGACATTATGCTTAGAATGCTAGTTCTGATGTGGGAAGTTTGGAATGAGAGCTGGATAGGATGGGAGAATTGGAAACTTTAGTAGACAGGCATATAAAAAATGAAAAGATATCAGACATACTGCTAAAGAATGCAAACTTGGACATTGTGTGATTTGTGGAAAGGACCCCCACATCAGTATGAGTGTACTTGGCTCAAGCAGATGAAGCATGTCCCCAAGTATGTGAGATATGTTGCAAGAGGGCTTGGTGTTTTTCTTGTCCAAAGCTCTAAAGATGTTCTTGTTGTGGAACATGCCAATCCAATGGCCATTATTTCGATCATGTCTGGGAAAGTGAATGAAACTCGGTTCCTAAATGGATTTAACAACATGTTCAGCTAGGACTGGAAGTTGAGATGCAAGACCCATGGGAAGAATGCCTATTTTCTGAGAGCCCCCACTTATAAATCATTGGAGCTATCTACATTTGAGGATTTCAACTTGCTAGGGACCAATGTTGTTATGAATGTTAAGAGCTGGTCTTTTGATAGTTAAGCTATTGGAAAATTACATATTGTGTGGGTAATGTTTGGCAAAGTTCCTGAATTCTATAAATACTTCTGTGGAATGTGTGAAACTACAACTACTCTAGTTCCTCTTTTGGACACTAATATGGATACTATCAACCTGGAGAAGATTAGAGCTAAGGTGGGAGTTAGAGACATTGACAACATTCCTCCATACATTGAGGTAACTGCAAAAGATCTGATGATTTATATGGTCACCATTGAACTGGATTCGGTGGTTGAACAGGGTTGGTGTGATGATTTAAGAGACAGTCTATGGAGGTTGCTCGTCAGGGAGATGCTCGTAATGATGGTGACATGTGGAAAAAGCTCAAGAGAAACATTGGCAGTGAATCTGACATGGAAGTTATTTCCTTGGGAAGCTTTAATTTAGCTCATTTGAGTTGAATAGGAAATCTAAGGAGTCCCCGCTCAAGCAAACAGATCATTGGCCTGGGTTATAGAAAGAAGATTGAAGAGATGGTCATGACCAAGATACAATAGATGGAAGAACATAAAGCTAGGTAAGCTGCTTTAAGAGTTCTTGAAGAAAGAAAATGAGCAGGAACTAATAAGAAAAGCGGGAACAAATAGCTAGTATTCAACAAGAGAATCTTGAGAAATTAATTTAGAGGATTTAGCAAAAGTGAAGCTAGAGATCACGATCTTGCAAATTTTAAGTGTAGCCTAGCCAGACTATATTGAGACCACAAAACTCATCCCAAGCCAATTAGAGACAGTTTGACATTTATTAAGAAACTATCTCCACTTATTAAATAAATGGAAGTTTTGCATTCAGGTGATATCTAGGCTTGTGCAAACATCATGAGATAATTTGGGTAGCTCCAAAAATCACAACAACACCATGTACGAAGGTTCGGTGTAAATCTCAAAACACAACACCAGAAGAGAGGAGGGATTCACTTATTCACCATTTACCAAAATGGCAAAATAAAATATTTAATTAATGATATCAATTGTTTAATTTGGGAAAAACTCTAGGTTGTTACAAACTTACAATCCCTCTTAAATAAAGATCTTCTGGTGGCAATCCACGTGTCGCGGGAAACCACGGCCACCTATGGGACCAAGCGGCCCCTTGCTGGTTCGGCAGGTGGGATGTCGCATTGCAAAAAGAGCAGAGGAGCGTGGGGCAGCATGGTAGGGATCACACGAGCAATTTTACCTAGGTTCGGGCTGCGGCGAGGCATAAAACCCTCCTCCTGCTTTGGTGGATTGATGGTGGAAGAGTGGTGGTGGAGCGTAGTACACTTACCCGCCAGGGGAGGCAGTGGCTATGCGTGTATGGGCATCTAACTCAGCCTTGCGATTCGAACGAACCAAACCGAACCCCTTCTACAGTTGCCATGGGCCTCCTTTTATAGGTCAAGGGGTCACCATAGTGGCAAATCAGTCATTATACACTGATTAGATAGCAAACAGTGCTATCATACCTAAGTCTGCAGGCTGACAAGGCACATTAAGTGCGCCGCTCAACGTCGCATCGTTGCTCGCCCGGCAAGCCTTGGCAGGCTTATTCTCCCAGCTCCACGTCTGCTTGTTCGACATGTCATAGGACGGGTGTCATTTGTAGGTTTTCCTGTAGAAAGGGGCTGCCATGTAGCGAGTGGTTGCCACTTAATCAATTTGCAGCTTGACACTGCATTGATTCACAATGTGGGTCATGGGGGAGTGGTTGATGAGGTGTTTCTTGCCTCCGCGAGTCCCGGCAGGCCTTGCCAGTACATGTTGGTTGCTTCCTTCGGGGGTGGCTCTTCCCTTGCCAAGTCCTTTTGCCCGGCAAGGGAGACTTTTCTCCTCGTGGTATCTGGCTTCTCTGACTTGATCTTGGTCCTCTCGTTCTCCATGTTGGTCCTTTGAAGATCTTGAACTCTTGTTCTCTAGCATGGCGTGATGCCACAATCTTGTTACCGTGCATGTGCATAGTCAGGGCAACATACCCAGGGTCTGTTGCACCGACAGAAGCCCCCGGGCCTACCCTAATCGCACTGCCGGGCGTAGTCGGGGTAGGCCCTAATAAGTGCACAGGCAAGGGTGCTGAAGAGGCTGGCCCCTTCGTGTCTTCTTTGCTTCTCCATTAATCTTGAGTCTGGGCCAGTTTCCGATTTTCCCTCGCGTCATGTAAAGACAATAGTGGTGGAACCGTTCTTGTAATGGCCCGTGAATGGCTTTAAGGCACGAGGTAGAAACCGCCAATTAACTCTTCCCGCCATGCCCTTATCCTTAGCCACGTATGTTGATTGCATAGAGCGGGGTAGGTAACGGAGGAGCGTGGTGCGGGAGAGCTTTATGGCGTGGACCCAGTCTTCTTGAGTTGGTGGAGGAGGGCGGTGGTCATCCATCACGGGATCAGGCCCCAGCACCCCGCTCGCCTATAAAAGGAGGAGCGGGGGAGGAGTGGAGGCATTCATCCACATCATTCTCCTCCTCTGTGTTGCTTCGTCTTGATTATGCTAGAAGGGAGAGCCCGAGGCCAGCCCTTGGGTTTTAGCTTGGAGCTGATGATTCCAAGCAATGGTGCTGGCGCTCAAGGAGTGGGTCTTGGTCCAAGTCCAAGGTGAGGGGCTTGGGACCATTAGAAATCCCAGTACTACCCCTCTCCTTGGAACTGTGGTTGATGTCAATGAAGAGGGCGCCTTCCTGCCTGCCATGATGGGGTGCGGTGCGCCTCGGGCCCTCTAGTCATCTTGGTCGCTCACCGTCTCCCAGGAGGATATGATGGGCCGGAGTCCTAGCGCTCTTCGGGAGTGGTGATGATGGAGAGAAAACGAGGGAAGACAGAGGAGGTGGGTGGTGGAGGGCCAGGTCAGAGAATGATGGCGTGGATGCCTTCGTCTCCGACCGGCGACCTGCTGCCTCGTCTTCCATCATCCCTTCCCTCCCCGGCACCATCATCACCGGCCTCTTTGGGCTATAGCCGGGGAGGGATGTTCCCTTGGTGCCTTCGCCCCTTCTCCTGTTGTCTTCCCACTGAGCCTCAGCGGACGACCCCGCCAGGGCTTAAGCTAGGGCTTATTGCTGGTTCTGGAGATGGCTGAGGGAGTCCTGGATTAAGGGGTCCTCGGACAGGCGGACTATATACTTTGGTCGGACTGTTGGACTATGAAGATAAAAGATAGAAGACTTCATCCCGTGTTCGGATGGGACTCTCCTTGGCGTGGAAGGCAAGCTTGGCGATTCGGATATGTAGATTCCTTTCCCTGTAACCGACTTTGTACAACCCTAGCTCCCCCGGTGTCTATATAAACTGGAGGGTTTAGACTTCTAGGGTTTAATCATAACAATCATAATCTCATAGGCTAGACTTCTAGGGTTTAGCCATTACGATCTCGTGGTAGATCAACTCTTGTAATACACATATTCATCAAGATCAATCAAGCAGGAAGTAGGGTATTACCTCCATAGAGAGGGCCCGAACCTAGGTAAACATCGTGTCCCCCGCCTCGTGTTACCATTAGCCTTAGACGCACAGTTCGGGACCCCCTTCCCGAGATCCGCCGGTTTTGACACCGACATTGGTGCGTTCATTGAGAGTTCCTCCCTGTCTTCGAAGATAGGCTTGATGGCTCCTTCAATCATCTAAAACAATGCAATCCAGGGGGAGACCTTCCTCCCCGGACAGATCTTTGGATTCGGTGTCTTCGCACTGCGGGCCAACTCGCTTGGCCATCTAGAGGAGATCGATAGATACGCCCTGGCCATCATGTCAGATTTGGAAGCCTGAATTTTGTGACCGATATCCGCGGAGACTTGATCTTCGACAGATTCGAGCCCCTGATGGCTTTCCTCGAACACCACGATGAACATGACTGTCGGTGTCAAAACCGGCGGATCTCGAGTAGGGGGTCCCAAACTGTGCGTCTAGGCGGATGGTAATAGGAGACAAGGGACACGATGTTTTTACCCAGGTTCGGGCCCTCTCGATGGAGGTAAAACCCTACTCCTGCTTGATTGATATTGATGATATGGGTAGTACAAGAGTAGATCTACCACGAGATCAAGGAGGCTAAACCCTAGAAGCTAGCCTATGGTATGATTGTTGTTCGTCCTATGGACTAAAACCCTCCGGTTTATATAGACATCGGAGAGGGCTAGGGTTACACAGAGTCGGTTACAATGGTAGGAGATCTACATATCCGTATTGCCAAGCTTGCCTTACACGCCAAGGAAAGTCCCATCCGGACACGGGACGAAGTCTTCAATCTTGTATCTTCATAATCTTGGAGTCCGGCCAACGATGATAGTTCGGCTATCCGGACACCCCCTAGTCCAGGACTCCCTCAGTAGCCCCTGAACCAGGCTTCAATGACGACGAGTCCGGCGCGCATATTGTCTTCGGCATTGCAAGGCGGGTTCTTCCTCCGAATAACTTCATAGAAGATTGTGAACACCAGGATAGTGTCCGGCTCTGCAAAATAAATTCCACATACCACCGTAGAGAGAATAATATTTACACAAGTTCAATCTGTTGACGTATTTCGTGGCATGACATCACCCACGGCCAAGCCTTTACTCGAATCGTTTTTGTCATACCACCTCAGCGCGTTTAGCGAAGCGGTTTCCTTGGCACATCTTGTCGAAGCAGAGATCGTGTCCCCCTTATTCTGGGATTCTCCTCAATACGGACGTGGGTAACCCAACCGTGCCCGTTGCCACGCCTCCTCCATCGAAGGCGAGTTCCAAACGGTCACAGGGATGGCTCTTGGTATTCTACCCCTTTATAATGAGACCAAGGCCTGTTCCTTTTCTTTGATCCTCAATCCAATCCGCCCCTCGCCCCGAGTTCCAACACCCAGGGCCCTTAGATTCGGGCGCTTCGGACCTTCGACAATGTCTGGCTCCGGCCTTCAGGGCCGGTGGATGCCCTCTTCCGTCACGGAAGGGGACGTGCTAAAGCTGAGAGAAGCCAGGTACCTAACCTACGAGATTGCGCATAGGTTGCCCGCCCAAGGGCAAGTCATTCCCACTCCCGAGCCTGGTGAGAGCGTTGTGTTCGTGTGTCACCTCCGTCGGGGTTTAGGCTTCCCGATGGATCCCTTTGTCAGAGGGCTCATGTTTTACTATGGGCTGGAATTCCATGACTTGGCTCCGGAGTCCATCCTCCATATCTCATTGTTCATTGTTGTCTGCGAAGTCTTCCTCCGCACTACCCCTCACTTCGGTTTGTGGCTCAAGACCTTCAACGTGGAGCCGAAGATGATCGAGGGGCGACAGGCAGAGTGCGGAGGGGCAGTTATAAGTAAGAGGGCCGATGCTCCGTGGCCCAAGGGCTCTTTTCAAGAGGAGCTCTGCTTGTGGCAACAGGAGTGGTTCTATATCACACTCCCAGGGGCAGCAGGCAAGTGCCGCCACCCGCCTTTCGCTCGGGCCCTCCACAACGGCTGGCGTCATGGGTCAATAAAGGGCTTGACTGGGGGCCGTCCAAGGACGTACCAATATTGCAGGGCCGGATTCGAGACCTCCAAGAGAGGGAGATCAATCTGGTCATAGTGATGCAGGTTATGCTGATTCGGCCCCTTCTGCCCTGCAAACGCCACCCCCTCCGTCTATGGGAATTCAATCTGGAGGGGCCTCGAACTCTTCAACACTTCATGGGTACGACACCCGTGGAGATGTATAAACTGTTCTTCGGATCACAAGAGATGTGTCCGGACTTGACCAAGGACGCCCGCCTAAGCTGCAATCGCCCGGATACTCAAGTAAGTAGTCCTGTGTCCGGACATACCATTCGTTTGTATATCATGGATTTGCCTTTTGACCAACCATCCTTTTAACAGGAGTGGATAGCACAAGCAAAACTGATACGGTGTCCGGCCCCCCTCCCGGAGACCACGCCAGATCCCGTGTTAGTCAAGATGCTGGAGGTTGCGCCTTCAGAAGAGGGTGAAGGGGAAAACAGAAAAACTACCGCCTCCACTAAGGAGGCTCTCAAGAAAGGGGGGATCGAGAATCCCTCCTTCCAGGGGGAGAAGAGGTCCGCTTCCGAAGATCCGGAGGCTAAGGCCTCAAAGCGGGGGAAGAAATCTTCACCAGAGGGTCCTGCGCCAGGAGAAGCCCCGGCCGCACTATCTCCCCAAAGGAATCAGCCCTCCAGCAAGCTGTAAGTCGAAAAAGGGGAGTTTTGTAATAAGGGACATCCCTATTTTTATTTCTGAGGATAACCGAAGTTTTTACCTTGTAGTTTGGGTCTCAGCCCTTCTCCGCTGAGCTCATCTTCGGGGGATCTTCGTCCGGAGATGATGGAGAGCGAGACGCCTCCATTTGCCGCGCCATCAGGCGGGGCGGACGACCCTGAGGTGTCGTCGCGGAGGGTCTCCCCGAGTCCGGTGGGGCCGGAGAGTTCGGCACCAGCTGGTGTTCGGCCGGAGGAGCTGAAGGATCTGCTCGAGAGGGCGTCTATCTCAGAAGATCACCATACATTAATGAGTATGGTGATTGAAAGGATTTGATCCGCTGAGAGCGGGTTGCATGAGGCCATCAGGAGTTTGCTGACGGGTTTGAGGTACGTAAAAATGACATACCTTTTGATAGTTTTGCACATAGAGCGCGCCCTGTATAGATAGTAGCCCCTGAGACTCGGTATGTTGTCAGAAGTGATGGAGTGCCGAGGATCATAATCTCAATGTTAAGATGTCGCCGTTCCTATTCAGGGGGCGGAGCGTTCGGTGGCCAGCCGAACTGATAGAGTTGCCGAACTGAAGCGGCAACTCGACGTTGCGGATGCAGACATCACGCTGGTTAATAAGCGACTTGACGAGTCACAAGGTGGGTGGTTTCTCCGCGGTCACCTGGTAAGGGAGCTGATGCCCACGCCTTGCAACATGTATGCTTGATGTAGATGGTGCCGCTGCTATAGAGGGCCTTCGGGCAGAGCTTGCTCGAGCCAAGGAGCAAGCTATAAGGAGTGATGCGGCTGCCTCGAAGGCGGCCGAAGAGCTAAAAGCCGAAAAGGCTGCTCACTGCCGAAGCAGGGAGGAGATGGCCGGAATGGCCGTAAAGCTGAAGGATGCTACCGACCGCTATGAGGTTCTTGAAAGAGAACGCCGAGCGGGGCAAGAGGACCTGAAGAAGGCCACCGCCGAAGCCAAGGATGCCCGTTCTGCAATGAGGGCTATAAAGGAGGAGTTGTGTCAGGCCGGAGACATTGCGGCTGGAAAGCCCTTCCTGCTGCGTAGGAAGGTCATGGATCAGAAGTATGCTCAGTTAGGCCAGTTGTGGGGTGCGGAGGCTCCTTATCTGAATTTGGCGGCGAGTGCGGCGGACGCGGTCGTGCACTTCCGAAGCCAAAAGGATCACGAAATGGAAGAGCTTTTTTGGTCTCAATTCCATAGTTCGGAGCGTCCACTTCCGTTAACCGATCGGTTGGCTGAGTGGGCTGAGCTGAATAGGTTGTCCGGACTTGCCATGAAGGATGTCGTGGCTCATCTGTTGCCGGAAAGGCCCAAGATGAAGACTTATTTTGGCTTGGTGCAGCAATTCCTTGATGCGGTGCCGCATATCAAGGCGATGAAGCGGTCGGCATGCATAGTGGGTGCACGGATGGCTCTCGCCTGTGTCAAAACATGCTGGGCAGATATGGACGCCACCGATGTTGCATCCCGGGATTCGGACAGAAGCCGATTACCTGCCGAGCACTATTTTGAGGAAGTCCTGCAGGGCGCTCGTTTAATAGAGTCGCAGTGCTCGAAAAACGTTATGTTCAAATGACATGTATGATTTGTAAAACCATATTTATAATATAAGTGCTTTTTATACTTGTGCGTTCAAGTATTGAAATATCTCCTGTGCGGCCGTTAATGTATATGTGTATATAACCTGAAAGATGGCAGTCTTCGGCTTCAGCCCCCACGCACATGGTGCGGGGGTGTTTGCAAAAAGGCGCATTTTCACACTTAATCCAACGTCTTGGTCCTGTGAAGGAGGTGGTAGCATAGCAAACTAGGCAACCGGACTATAATGGTTTATCACTTTCACTAAGCCATAGAAGTTCGAAGGTGGGGCTACGATATAGCCCCTAGGGGCACCGCGCTCTACGAATTCGGGGCGCGTATGTGCCTGACCGGGAAACGGTCCATCCTAAAAGCGGAGGAATTCTAGACATTCTAGTAGTTGATCGAGTGGTTGACCAGTCTCTTGCTATATCATGACAGTCAGTTTTCGGCTTTGTCTACTGAGGTGCTCGCCAGGCCGAACCGGGGCACAATCGCAGTAGTTCTCCTGGTGCTGCGTTAGCCGGTGATACGGAACATAAGGCAGCAAAACACACGAGCCGGGCAAACCCAACATTTGACCAAAGACATGATTCGGAGCTGATGCATATAAGGCCTAACTCGAGACGCCGAACACTCCCTAAGGTACTCGGTATTTATGAAAACGGGCAGAACGATGCCCTAAGCCCCTAGTGTCCGGGTACGCGCGAAATCTTCTGACGCGGCCGATGCCAAAACGTCAGCCTCCTCCTCGGTTATGATAAGAAACCGGGGGATGTGTATCAACAAGAGACAGTAAAAAAGGTTTACGCAGGGTCTTAATCTGAAAAGAATCTTTGCAACGGGTCCCTGCTGCACGTCTACGCCTGTGTCTCCGTTGTGCCGTATCCTGGACGGGTGTAGCACGTTGTTCATCTGCAAAAGAGAAGAACTTAGTTGGAAAAAGGATCGTGCAGAAAATGTATTTAAAACCGAGTATGATTTAAGAGATGAATAAAATTGAGCTTTATTGGCTCTCATTCTTTGTTCGTGCAGCCCCTTGTAAAGGGGTACGCGGCTAGGAAGCCCCTTGTTTATTGATACCGAACTCGCCTAACCGTGTTCGGGGTCTGAACGACCTGTTTTAGGGGCTTTGATCAGCAAGGCCGGATTAGTGTGTTGCTGTCAAGGCAGTCTCACGTTCTTCCATGGTCGAGGAACACTCGAAGTTACCTTTTAATGAGATGATGCCGCGTGGACCGGGCATTTTAAGTGTAAGAGATGCGTAATGCGGTATTGCGTTAAAGCGGGCGAAAGCTTCGCGTCCCAATAGTGCTTGATGGCTACTTTTAAATGGGGCGATATGGAAGATTAGCTTTTCGCGACGGAAGTTGTCGGATGAACCGAACACAACTTCTAGTAGTACGGAGCCCGTAGAATTGGCATAAGGGCCTGGCGTCACTCCTTTAAAGGAAGTGCTGCTATGGCGAATTTTGGTAGGGTCTATCCACATTCTGCGGATTGTGTCCTTGTATAGCAGGTTTATATCGCTGCCGCCATCCATTAGGACTTGTGTAAATTGTAGTCCGTCGATTATAGGATCCAATATTGAAGCAGTCCATCCTGCATTTTGAATACTTCTGGAGTAATCCTGATGGTCGAAAGTAATTGGTTTTGATATCCAATTTTGGGACTCCGCTGGGGTGGACCGTGTACTTTAGTAGGTGCCGCCCTATTTTTCCTTGTTATCACTTGAAGTGAATTTACTATTTTGATTTCTTTTGGGAAATTCTTTTGTTTGCTGGCGCTCTGCTTGTGGGGTTCGTCATCGTCCTCGCTTGGTGTGTCGAGCCCCTTGTGTTCGGCGTTAAGTCGGCCGGCTGCTTGAAGACCCAACAATCTCTGTGGGTGTGGTTTGCAGGCTTTCCGGGGGTACTGTGGATTTGGCATATCATGTCCAAGATTTTGTTTAGGTTGGATAGCTCGTCAGTGTTGTCCTTAAGAGCCAGTGTTTTGTTGTTCGGCCGAGAGCTTTTGAACCTGGCGTTAACCGCCGTGCTCTTTGGGCCATTTTCCTTAGTCCGGCACTGATCTTTTCTGCGTTGTGGTTTCCCATTTCCATCCCTGACCTCGGATGTACTCGGGTCGCTGGTGCTGCATCTTGCCAGCCAGCTATCTTCTCCCGCGCAAAAGCGGGTCATGAGACTTGTTAGTGCGGCCATTGTCCTTGGCTTTTCCTGGCCGAGGTGTCTGGCGAGCCATTCGTCTCCGACGTTATGTTTGAAGGCTGCTAAGGCTTCGGCGTCTGGATAGTCGACTATTTGGTTGTTTTTGGTGAGGAACCTGTTCCAGAATTTGCGGGCTGACTCTCCGGGCTATTGGGTTATGTGACTTAAATCGTCTGCATCCGGAGGGCGGACATAGGTCCCCTGAAAATTTGCCCGAAACGCATCCTCGAGCTCTTCCCAACTTCCAATAGTATTTTCTGGGAGGCTTTTGAGCCAATGCCGAGCTGGCCCTTTGAGCTTTGAGGGGTAGGTATTTTATGGCATGGAGATCGTCTCCTCTAGCCATATGTATGTGTAGGATGTAATCCTCAATCCAGACTCCGGGGTCTGTTGTTCCGTCGTATGCCTCTATGTTTACGGGCTTGAATCCCGCTGGAAATTCATGATCCAGTACATCATCGGTGAAACATAGGGGGTGTGCTGCGCCCCTGTATTTGGGTGTGCCGTTATTTTCGAACACTCGAAGTGTTGTGTTGCTCCCTGGAGCCTTCTTTCTTGGCCCATAGATGGACCTGACCGAGTCATCCTTTTTGCTAGGATCCTTATGTGGATCGTGTGCCGGCTTGTGTGCGGCGCTGCTTGCCGCTCTTTTCTTGTCATGTGGTCGTCTATCCGGCCAGGTGGCCTCTTTATTTTTTGACTGTGGGGGCTCTACGGCCTCCTCGTCAAATTCGGGCAACAGCTTGCGCTTTGGGTAGCTCTTTGCTTGGTGACTATCTGCGGTCTTGAGTACTTTGCTCCATCTCATTCTTAGTACGTCTTCCGCTGTTTTGAGCTTCCGCTTCTGCTTCTTCAGACTTCTTGCAGTGGCGACAAGTCTTTTGTGGAGGTTCTTATGCTCCGATGATGTGTCCGGCGTGAGGTCGTCCGGACTGTTGTTTTCGCCGGGGATGTGTTGCTTGTCCAATTCGTCCTGTTCGGGCGGTTGCTTAGTGGCATGTTCGTCGTTCACTTGTTCTCCCTGCTCTATGGCTGGGTCTATATGGTTGTTGTTGCTGTCGAGACGGGACTTCGGGCGGCGCTTGCGTCGCCGTTTTGGCTGTTTTTCGGGGGAATTATCCTTCGCCGCGTCCCGTTGTTCCCCGTTGTCGCTTCCTTTTGATGTATCCGCCATGCATACATCGTGAGTTGAGGTGGCTTTCCAGTGCCCTGAGGGCGCTGTTTCTTGATCGTCTCCGGCATCGTCGTCCATACCGTCGATGTCTTCGGAGTCGAAGTCTAGCATGTCACTTAGATCGTCGACAGTGGCTACAAAGTGGGTGGTGGGTGGGCTTTGAATTTCTTCGTCGTTCGCATCCCAACCGTTCTGGCCGTAGTCCGGCCAGGGCTCTCCTGATAACGAGAGATACTTTAGCGAATTCAGGATGTCGCCAAAAGGCGAGTGCTGAAAGATGTCCGCAGCGGTGACCTCCATGATAGGCGCCCAACCGGATTCGATTGGTAGAGGCGCGGGAGGTTCGGAATCCGGCGAGCAGTCCGGCACCTCGGAGTCACGAGCTTCACAAGGGACAGGGTCGGTATTCGACTCCATCGCCGTAGAGGTAGTAGCCCCCGAGGCGGTGTCTAGCCACCCATCCTCGATCTGCGCAATCGGCTCTGAATTAAGGGTAGGAGCAGACTCGTGTGCGGCCTCCAGGGCACTGTCCGGCAGCAGAGCTAGATCATGCCCATCGTGACAGTGCGGCGCGCTCGGCTGTGGCTCGAATCCGTCGAAGATCAAGTCTCCGTGGATGTCGGCCGTGAAGTTCAAGCTTCCAAATCTGACCTGATCCAGGGGCGTAGCTTTCAATCTGCTACAGATGGCCAAGCGAATTGGCCCGCATTGCGAAGCCGCCGAATACGAAGATCTGTCCGGCGAGAAAAATCTCACCCTGGACCGCATCGTTGTTGATGATCGAAGGAGCCACCGGGCCTATAGGTGACGACACAGAGGAACTCTCGATGAAAGCACCAATGTCGGTGTCAAAACCGGCGGATCTCGGGTAGGGGGTGCGTCTAGGCGGATGGTAACAGGAGACAAGGGACACGATGTTTTTACCCAGGTTCGGGCCCTCTCGATGGAGGTAAAACCCTACTCCTGCTTGATTGATATTGATGATATGGGTAGTACAAGAGTAGATCTACCACGAGATCAAGAAGGCTAAACCCTAGAAGCTAGCCTATGGTATGATTGTTGTTCGTCCTATGGACTAAAACCCTCCGGTTTATATAGACACCGGAGAGGGCTAGGGTTACACAGAGTCGGTTACAATGGTAGGAGATCTACATATCCGTATTGCCAAGCTTGCCTTACACGCCAAGGAAAGTCCCATCCGGACACGGGACGAAGTCTTCAATCTTGTATCTTCATAATCTTGGAGTCCGGCCAACGATGATAGTTCGGCTATCCGGACACCCCCTAGTCCAGGACTCCCTCAATGACCTAGATCTGTCATCTGGCCGCACACAGGAGATAGCGCGTGTGACCACCCTGGCCCTAGAGCCGGAGCGGACTGCGTCTTCCGAAAACGGGAAGCTTAACCCCGCCATGGAAGCCGCAGACTCAGCGATGCTTGAACCGCACACAGACCCAACACCGAGCTGGGCTTGTATCACTGGAAACCCGGACTCGTCTCCGGCTATGGGTTCCGGGCCGCGCGCATCCGCGTCCATCGAACCTGATTGGGTGCCGGTCTTGGAGTTCAGATCCGCGGACATCTTCCAGCACTCGCCTTTTGGCGACATATTAAACTAATTGAAGTCCCTCTCCTTGTTGGGGGACCCTCGGCCGAACTATGTCCGGCTCAAATGGGAAGCGGATGACGAAGAACTTCATTGCCCACTCACCACCCACTTCATTGCCACTGTCGAGGAATTAACCAACACGCTCGATTACGACTCCGAAGACATCGATGGTATAGACGACGATGCCGGAGAGGAGCACACACAAAAACCACCACCATTAGGGCAGTGAGCGGCTACATCGTCATATGATATATACATGGTGGACACACCAAAGCAGAATGAGGCTGACGGTGATAACAACATGCCTCTCGATGAGCCTCCTAAGTGTCGGCGTCCGAAGCGCCGACCTCGATCCGGAAAAAAGAAAAATAGCAACATTATCGTGGACGGCGACGATAATCTGAACCAAGCCGAGGACCCCGTAGACCCAGCGCTGGAGCAGGGCATGGGAGAGGACGGCGAACACAGTCTGGAGATGTTGTCTGACCACAGCGATGCCGAAGATAGCAACTATCAGCCTCACTCTGAAGAAGAGATCAACCCGGGAGACGATGAATCCGTCATCCCAGAAGAACCATTAGAACAAGAACGCCTCCATCAAAGGCTTATTGCCACTGCAAGGTGCCTGAAGAAGCAGAAGCAGCGGCTTAAAGCCGCACAGGATACGCTCAATGACAGATGGAATGAAGTGCTAGACGCTGAGGAAAAATACGGCGGTAATCGCAAGACCGATCCTAAACATAAGCTGCTGCCAGAATTCCATGACAAGGCTATTGCGCCCATACCGCCAAAAACAATACGGTCGACAGGCCGGACCGACCACCTCGTGGTGGAGACAGAGCGGCCAGCAATGTCGGACACAAGCCCGCACCCCCTACCTATAAAGGAAGGAAGGCCACGGCCCAGGACCAGAAACACGATCAACATGAGGACCTGGACAAAAAAGCTGGCAAAACCAGGTCCATCTATGGATCCAGGGAACGTGCCCCCACACGGGATCATGATTATCAAAAAAAACATGCCGGCCATTTACCAGCTTCGAAACAATACCGAACATTACAACCGTTGGACCCAATCCACCACACAACCAGATATAGGGGTGCGGCACACCCCCTGTGCTTCACCGATCTGGTGCTGGAACATGATTTTCCAGAAGGGTTCAAACCTGTAAACATCAAGGCATATGATGTAACGACAGACCCTGCGGTTTGGATAGAAGACTTTATTCTTCACATCCACATGGCTCACAGAGATGATCTTCATGCCATTAAATATTTACCCCTCAAGCTAAAAGGACTAGCTCGGCACTGGCTGAAAAACCGCCCCAAAATTTCAATCGGAAGCTGGGAACAACTTGAGGATGCTTTCGGGGCCAATTTCCATGGGACCTATGTCCGGCCTCTGGATGCAGATGATCTAAGTCACATAATCCAACAACCCAGAGAATCAGCCTGTAAGCTTTGGAACAGGTTTCTCACTAAGAAGAACCAAATTGTCGACTGTCTGGACGCCGAAGCCTTAGCGGCCTTCAAACATAGTGTCCGGGACGAATGGCTGGCCAGACACCTCGGCCAGGAAAAGCCAAGGACAATGGCTGCCTTAACTACACTCATGACCCGCTTTTGCGCGGGCGAAGACAGCTGGTTAGCCCGTAGCAGCACCAGTGATCCCAGCACCTCCGAGGTTGGGGATTGCAATGGAAAACCACGACGCAACAAAAACAAAGATCGGAACAATGAAGAAAGCCTAGACAATATAGTGGTAAACGCCGGATTCAAGGGCTCAAGACCCGATCAACTGAAGAAGCCATTTAAAGGCAACAAGGACAGTCCATCCAACCTGGACAAAGTCCTAGACAGGCCCTGCCAGATCCACGACACTCCCGATAAACCAGCTAATCATACCAACAGAGAATGTTGGGCCTTCAAGCAGGCCAGCAAACTCAACACCGAACACGAAGGGAAGGGACCTCAGTGCAAAGACGAGGACGAACCTCGCCAGCCAAACACGGGGGGACAGAAGAAACTTCCACCGGAGATCAAAACAGTGAACATGATCTATGTCACTCGTATCCCAAAGTGGGAGCGCAAGCGCGCACTCCGCGATTTCTACACCGTTGAGCCCGTCGCCCCCAAGTTCAACCCATGATCGGCTTGTCCGATCACCTTTGATCGTAGGGATCACCCGACTAGTCTCCGTCACGGAGGTTCGGCTGCCCTAGTGCTCGACCCAATAATCGACGGATACCACCTCACTCGAGTCCTCATGGACGGCGGCAGAAGTCTCAATCTGATATATCAGGACACTGTCCGCAAAATGGGGATAGACCCGTCAAGGATCAAGCCAAGCATCACTACCTTTAAAGGAGTTATACTGGGCGTGGAAGCCCGCTGCACGGGCTCTCTAACATTGGATGTTGTATTCGGCTCTTTGGACAACTTTCGAAGCGAAGAACTAAATCTTCGACATTGCTCCGTTCCGAAGCGGCTATCATGCACTACTCGGAAGAACGGCCTTCGCCCATTTTAATGCAGTCCTGCATTATGCTTATCTAAAACTCAAAATGCCTGGACCTCATGGTGTCATTACGGTCAGTGGAAATATGGAGCGCTCTCTTCGCACAAAGGAATACACGGCGGCTCTAGCAGTCGAAGACGGCCTATTCAAGCCGAACAGCTCAGTGCGGCAGCTCAGATAAACGTGTCCGGCGCACAACTTAGTGCGGCAGCTCAGATAAACTAGAGCTCGATTAGCAGCTACGCCCCCATCGACCGCCTAATAAAGAGATATACACAAAATTCCATGGGCGGCTTCGGGGGCACTCAACACACAAAAGGTCCATAGTTCGGCTCGATCCTATTCGGACCCTAGAAGTTATCCTTCACGGTTCATTAAAACGAACCAGCTTTACTTACGGCCACACCAGATTCTTTTACCTGGTTTCTTTTTCTTCCTTTTTTTTACATATGGACATCATACTATACCCTTCAAGGACACTTCACAACGGAGACAAAGGTTGCAGATGTGCAGCAGGACCCCGCGTTAAGGTTTATTTTTTAGATTAAGACCCTGTGTGAACCTTTTTTATCTCTTGTTGTTTTATACTTTCCTGGCATATAAAATGTCCAAGAAAGATACTGGCATCATTTGTAAACATACGGCTCGCCGTACTAAAGTGGGTGTTATAGAAGTAGCCCGGTTCATACTGTATTTTGAGATTTTTGCTCTGACAACCCGCGCTCTTCCCCCATGTCGGATTGCCACATGTGCCTTGATACCATGGGTTGATCACCAGGGGCGGTAATCAGCCCGGTGTATATTGTAAAGTCCGAACACCTATAGGGAGTGTTCGGCGTCACGAGTTTAGCCTTATATGCATCAGCTCCGAATCCTGTCTTTGGTCAATAGTTGGGTTGCCCGGCTCCTGTGCTTGCTACCTTAAGTTCCGCTATATCGACTAGGGTAGTAAAGGGAGAACTACTGCGATCGTGTCCCGACTAGCCTGGATGAGCACCTCAGTAGAAAAAGCCAAAAACTGAGTGTCATGATGTGGCGAGAGCTGGTCAACCACTCGATGACTCATCGGAATCTCCGCAATTCCATCCGTATTAAATGAAGGACTATTATTCTGGTCACGTATGTAATCTCACCGTATTCGGATAACCACGGACATACCAGGGGCTATATAGTAGCCCCACTGTCAAACTCCTATGGCTAAGTGAAAGTGTTAAAGCTCAATAGTCTGATTGCCTCGTTCGCCACACTAACACCTCCTTAACGGACCAAGACGTTGGGTCAAATGTGATCAAGTGCTTTTCCAAACACCCCTGCATTATACGCAAGGGGGCTGAAGCTGACTACTGCACACTTTCAGATTGAATATATATAAAAAGACGGCCGCACAGGAGGCACTAAAACTTTTCGGGTAAAAAGTATAAAAACATACCTTAAATGTATCATAATATTGTTATTACAATTTTGATACACGTCACTCGAACATTATATTTTTCGAGCACTGACCCTCTATTAAGCGGGCACCCTCTAGGACATCTTCAAAGTAATGTTCTGGCATGTTAAGGTCCTTGCCTTTGGGTGGACTCTGCGCTGCAATATCGGTGGCCGTCATCTTCGCCCAGTATATCTTGACATGGGCAAGGGCCATCCGTGCACCTTCTATGCACGTTGACCGCTTCATAGCATCGATACGCGGCACCGCATTAACAAGCTACCACACCAAACCGAAATAACTATCCGGAATGGGTTCAGTTGGCCACAGCCGGGCTATGACGTCCTTCATGGCAGTGCCAGACATCTTGTGGAGCTCGGCCCATTGGGCCTTCTGTTTGTTCAGCAGTGGACGCTTCGGTGTGTCAAATTGCGACCAAAACGTCTCTTCCATTGCATGTCCTTGCGCGTGGAAAAACTGATTCGCATCGGCAGGACTCTTCGGCAGGTCCATAAAGAGGTCCAGAGAACTCCAATGTAGATTCAGCAGCGTATACTTCGGATCACCAAACTTAATTTGCAATAAAAAGGGCTTACCAGCCGCGATCTCCCCACCTTGTCGGATCTCCTCCTAAGCTGCTCTAGACTCAGACCGGGCTTCCTTCGCCTCTTGTAAGGCCTTGTCCAGTTCGGCCGCTTTGGCTTTATTATCTTTCTCAAGATCTTGGCATCAGCTAGTGGCATTCTTCAACTAAAGTGCCATGGTGGATATCCTCTCCTTGCACTGACGCCGAGCGGTCCGCTCCACTTTTAATTCGGATGCTATCTTTTCGGCAACCGCATTACTCATCCTGGCTTGCTCCTTGGCCCAGGCAAGTTCTGCCCGAAGGGTCTCAAATGCGGCGACACTATCTGCAGCTATGCATATACAACTTATACGTCTCCAATGTATCTATAATTTTTACTGTTCCATGCTATTATATTACCCCTTTTGGATATTTATGGGCTTTATTTTACACATCTATATCATTTTTGGGACTAACCTACTAACCGGAGGCCCAGCCCGTATTGCTGTTTTTTTGCCTATTTCAGTATTTCGAAGAAAAGGAATACGAAACGGAGTCCAAACGGAATGAAACCTTTGAGAGCGTGATTTTTGGAATGAACGTGATCCAGAGGACTTGGAGTGCAGGTCAAGAAGCAGTCGAGGCGGCCACGAGAGGGTAGGGCATGCCCCCCCATAGGGCACGCCCCCTGTCTCATGGGCCCCTCGAGTGGCCACCGACGTACTTCTTCCTCCTATATAAGCCTACGTACCCCGAAAACATCCAGGGAGCCAACGCAACACAATTTCCACCACCGTAACCTTCTGTATCCGCGAGATCCCATCTTGGAGCCTTCACCGGCGCTCCGCCGGAGGGGGAATCGACCACGGAGGGCTTCTACATCAACACCATAGCCTCTCCGATGAGTTGTGAGTAGTTTACCACAGACCTTCGGGTCCATAGTTATTAGCTAGATGGCTTCTTCTCTCTTTTTGGATCTCAATACAATGTACTCCCCCTCTCTTGTGGAGATCTATTCGATGTAAACTCTTTTTGCGGTGTGTTTGTCGAGATCCGATGACTTGTGGGTTTATGATCAAGTTTATCTATGAGAAATATTTGAATCTCCTCTGAATTCTTTTAGGAATGATTGAGTTATCTTTGCAAGTCTCTTCGAATTATCAGTTTGGTTTGGCCTACTAGATTGATCTTTCTTGCCATGGGAGAAGTGCTTAGCTTTGGGTTCAATCTTGCGGTGTCCTTACCCAATGACAGAAAGGGTTGCAAGGCATGTATTGTATTGTTCCATCAAGGATAAAAAGATGCGGTTTATATAATATTGCATGAGTTTATCCCTCTACATCATGTCATCTTGCTTAAGGCGTTACTCTGTTCTTATGAACTTGATACTCTAGATGCAGGCAGGAGTTGGTCGATGTGTGAAGTAATAGTAGTAGATGCAGGCAGGAGTCGGTCTACTTGCCACGGACGTGATGCCTATATACATGATCATGCCTAGATAATCTCATAATTATTCTCTTTTCTATCAATTGCTCGACAGTAATTTGTTCACCCACCGTAGTACTTCTGCTATCTTGAGAGAAGCCTCTAGTGAAACTAATGGCCCCCGGGTCTATCTCTTATCATATTTGCTTCCAATCTACTTTTATTTGCATCTTTACTTTTTGCATCTATATTATAAAATACCAAAAATATATTTATCTTATCATACTATCTCTATTAGATCTCACTTTCGCAAGTTCTCGTGAAGGGATTGACAACCCCTTTATTGCGTTGGTTGCGAGTTGTTTGTTTGTTTGTGTAGGTGCGTGGGACTTCTGAGGAGCCTCCTACTGGATTGATACCTTGGTTCTCAAAAACTGAGGGAAATACTTACACTACTATTGCTGCATCACCCTTTGCTCTTCAAGGAAACCAACGCAAGCTCAAGACGTAGCAACAACTTTTCAGTATCACGCTCATTTCACAATACCAGCATGTACTGAGTGCCCCAGAGACATACCTTGTGCCTCATCGAGCCTCCTGTTCATAAGCATGATATCATCCTCCGCCACATCAACTTTCTGCTCCAAATGTACTACTTCGATAGCTTGGGCAGTCCCCACGGATGTAACAACCTGTGTTTCACATAGTCATATCATTTCCTGGGCATATATTTTTGATCCTTTGATCGCATTCCTTTGGATGTCAACCAGAGTCTCATGGGCTACTATCTATACATAGGTGCAATTTGCACTTACAATATAATTGAAATTACACTACTTACCTCGAAGCCTCTTAGTAGGCTAGAAAAGGCTTCATTCAATCCGCTTTTCGCAAACCGAACTCTTTCCAACACCGTACCCATTGAGGGAGCCCTGGATTAAGGGGTCCTTGGATGGCCGTACTATATGCTTTGGCCGGACTGTTGGACTACAAAGATACAAGATTGAAGACTTTGTCCCGTGTCCGGATGGGACTCTCCTTTGCGTGGAAGGCAAGCTTGGTTGTTAAGATATGAAGAATCCTTTCCCTAAAACCGACCCTGTGTAACCCTAGCCCCCTCCGGTGTCTATATAAATCGAAGGGTTTAGTACATAGGACAAGAACAATCATAACCATAGGCTAGCTTCTAGGGTTTAGCCTCCACGATCTTGTGGTAGATCTACTCTTGTAATACTCATATCATCAAGATCAATCAAGCAGGAAGTAGGGTATTACCTCCATTGAGAGGGCCCGAACCTGGGTAAACATCGTGTCCCCCGCCTCCTGTTACCATTAGCCTTAGACGTACAGTTCGGGACCCCCTACCCGAGATCCACCGGTTTTGACACCGACATTGGTGCTTTCATTGAGAGTTCCACTGTGTCGTCACCATAAGGCTTGATGGCTCCTTCAATCATCAACAACGCGGTCCAGGGTGAAATTTCCCCCCGAACAGATCTTCGTTTTTGGCGGCTTCGCACTGCGGGCCAACTCGCTTGGCCATCTGGAGCAGATCGATAGCTACGCCCCTGTCCATCTGGTCAGGTTTGGAAGCTTGAACTACACCGCTGACATCCGCGGAGACTTGATCTTCGACGGATTCAAGCCCATGATAGCCGCGCCCCGCTGCCATGATGAACACAACCTAAATCTGTCATCAGATGATATGCAGGAGATTGCACCTATAGCGGCACTGGCCCTAGATCCAGAGAAGAGCACGCCATCCGAGGACGGGAGGCTCAACCCCACCACAGGGGCCGTGGACTCGACGGCGCTAGAGCCGAACACAGATTTGACCTACAATGGTGCCTGTTCATCGGAGCCTCGGACTCATCTCCGGTTACAGGCTCCGAACCACGTGAACCCGCGCCCATCAAGTCCGACTAGGCGCCGATCTTAGAGTTCAGCTCCGCGGACATATTCCAACACTCGCCCCTAGGCGACGTGTTAAACTCATTAAAGTCTCTCTCCTTGTCAGGAGTTTCCTGGCCGAACTATGTCTGGCTCGAGTGGGAAGCGGACGACGAAGAACTTCGTTGCCCACCCACCACCCATTTGATAGCCACTGTCGATGATTTGACCGACATGCTTGATTTTGACTCCGAAGACATCGATGGCATGGACGACGATGCCGGAGAAGAACAGGAACCACTGCCTACAGGGCGCTGGACAGCCACCTCCTCATACGATATATACATGATGGATACACCCAAGGAAGACAACGGCGATGACAAGGAGGACCGAACTAATGATAAAACTCCTGGAAAAAAGCCAAAGCACCGACGCCAGCAGTGCCGCTCGAAACCACGCCATGGTAAAAACAGCGATACCGGCACAAGAGGGAATAACACCCCGGACGACGCCGAAGACAACAAAAAAGCCACGGACCCAGCAATGGAGCTGGATGAGCAAGGTGATAGCGAACACAGTACGGGGCCCCTATCCGATCACAGCGACGCCGAAGACCCCAATTATCAACCCGCCTCTGACGAGGAGAGCAGTCGGGATGACAGTGCATTCATCGTCCCAGAAGAACAATTGGAACAAGAGCACCTCCACCAGAGACTCATCGCCACCGCGATTAGATTGAAGAATCAGAAGCAACGGCTTAAAACCGCACATGAGACGCTCAATAATAAATGGAATGAAGTGCTCGACACTGAGGAAACATTCGGTGGTAATAGCTACTCCAAACGCAAACTGCTGCCTGAATTCGACGACGATGCTATCGCGCCCATACTGCCGAATAACAATACGGCCGATCAGCCAGGCCGACCACATCGTAATCGAGGCAGAGCGGCCAACAACTCCGCACACAAAATCGCCCTCCTTACCCATAAAGGAAAGGAGGTCGCAACCCAGCACCAGAAACACGATTTACATGAGGTCATGGACAAAAGAGCTGGCAGAACCAGATCCATTTATGGATCCAGGGATCAGGGCCATCAAAACAAATATGCAGGTAACTTACCAGTTCGGAACCAACACCGAACACTGCAACCGTCGGGCCCGTGCGCGACACAACCAAATACAGGGGTGCTGCACACCCCTTGTGCTTCACTGATGAGGTGCTGGATCATGAATTTCTAGAAGGGTTTAAACCTGTGAACATCGAGGCATACGACGGAACGACAGACCCTGCGGTCTGGATAGAAGACTTTATTCTTCACATCCATATGGCCCGCGGAGACGATCTCCACGCCATCAAATACCTATCCCTCAAGCTAAAAGGACCATCTTGGCATTGGCTGAAAAGCCTCCCCGAAAATTCCATTGGAAGCTGGGAAGAACTATCGGACGCTTTCAGGGCTAATTTCCAAGGGACCTATATCCGACCTCCGGACGCAGACGATCTAAGTCACATAACCCAATAACCCGGAGAGTCAACCCGTAAGCTTTGGAACCGATTTCTCACTAAGAAGAACCAAATCATTGATTGTCCGAACGCCGAAGCCTTAGCAGCTTTCAAACACAGTGTTCGGGACGAATGGCTGGCCAGACACCTAGGCCAGGAAAAGCCAAGGACAATGGCAACCTCAACTACACTAATGACCCGCTTTTGCGCGGGAGAGAACATCTGGTTGGCTCGTAGCAGCACCAGAGACCCCGGCACATCTGAAGTCAGGGATGGCAATGGAAAGCCACGACGAAATAAAAACAAACATCGGAACAATGGAGAAAGCCTGAACAATACAACGGTAAACACCGGATTCAGGGGCTCCTGACCCGGTCAACAGAAAAAGTCATTTAAAGGAAGCAGAGATGGTCCGTCTAGCCTAGATAAAATCCTCGAAAGATCCTGCCAAATTCACGGCGCCCCCGACAAACCAGCTAATCATACCAACAGAAAGTGTTGGGTTTTCAAGCAGGCCGGCAAGCTCAACACCGAACACAGGCGGAAGGGACCACAAAGCGAAGACGAGGACAAATCTCGCCAGCCAAATATGGGGGGACAAAAGAAATTTCCACCATATGTCAAAACAGCGAACATGATTTATGTCACTCATATCCCAAAGAGGGAGCACAAACACGCACTCCGAGACGTCTACGCTATAGATCCTGTCGCCCCAAATTCAACCCGTGGTCGGCCTATCCGATCACTTTCGATCACAGGAATCATTCGACTAGTATCCATCACGGGGGCCCGGCTGCCTTAGTACTCGACCCAATAATCGACGGATACCACCTCACCCGAGTCCTCATGGACGGCGGTAGTAGCCTCAATCTGATATATCAGGACACTGTCCGCAAAATGGGGATAGACCCGTCAAGAATCAAGCAAAGCCGCACTACCTTTAAAGGAGTAATACCAGGTGTAGAGGCCCCCTGCACGGGCACCCTAACACTGGACGTCGTCTTCGGCTCCCCCGACAACTTTCAAAGCGAGGAGCTAATCTTTGACATTGCTCCGTTCCGAAGTGGCTATCACGCACTACTCAGACGAACGGCCTTCGCTCGTTTTAATGCAGTCCTGCACTACGCGTATCTTAAGCTCAAGATGCCTGGACCACGTGGTGTTATCACGGTGAGCGGAAGCACAGAGCATTCTCTTTGTACAAAAGAATACGTGGCGGTTCTTGTCGCCAAAGCACGAAGCGGCCCTTTTAAGCCGAACAGCTCATCGGTCCTCAATACCATGGACACAGCCAAACATGTTCGATGTACACCTACGCGTAAAAGCTCAGATAAACCTGCGCTTGTTTAGCAGCACCGCCCCTATAGATCGCCCCATAACCGGACTATATATAATTTCCTGTATACATAAATATACACTCAAAATTCGGACATAAGTCCGGGGGCAATTTGAACATAATAAGTCCATAGTTCGGCTTGACCCTATTCGGACTCAAGAAGCTACAGTTCACGGTTCATCGAAACCAACAAATTATACCCACGACTGTACCAGATGTTTTTCACCTGGTTCTTTCTTTTTCACAAATAGGCCATCACGATATACCCTTCAAGGACATGGCACAACGGAGACAAAGGCGCAGACGTGCAGCAGGGCCCCGTTTCAAGGTTTCTGTTTAGATTAAGACCCTGTGTAAACCTATTTTCTCATTTTCATCTCTTGTTGTTATACACCCTCTTGGCATAAAACGCCCTGGATACGGGCAGTACTAAAATGGATGTGATAGAAGCAGCCAAGCAATGTGCTTTGAGAACTATATTCTCACCACAGGTGCTCTCTCCTCACGCCCGGGTCGTTGCACGTGCCTCGAATTTAGGGTTCATTACCGAGGGCTGTACCTAGCCTGGTACATATTGAAAAGTCCGAATACCCTCGGGAGTGTTCGACGTCGTGAGTTTTGTCCTTATATGCATCAGCTCTGAATCATGTCTTGGGTCAATAGTTTGGTTTGCCAAGCTCTTGTGTTTGCTACCTTACGTTCCGTTCTATCGGCTAAGGTGGCCAAGGGAGAACTACTGCGATTGTGCCCTGGTTCATCCAAAAGAGCACCTCATTAGAGAAAGCCGAAAACTGACTGTCATGATAAGGCGAGAGTTGGTCAACCACTTGATGACTCAGCGGAATCTTTGCGATTCCTCCGCATTAACGAAGGACCAATTTCCTGGTCATGTATGTAAACGGTCTGTATTCAGAAAAACACGGACATACCAGGGGCTATATAGTAGCCGCACCGTCAAACTCCTATGGCTAAGTGAAAGTGTTAAAGCTCTATAGTCCGATTGCCTAGTTCACGCACTACCACCTCCTTAAAACGGACCAAGACGTTGGGTCAAGTGTGAAAAGTGCTTTTTCGAACACCCCCGTCTCATATGCGAGGGGGCTGAAGCCGACGACTGCAAACTTTCAGGTTACATACATATATACATAAACGGCCACACAGGGGGTACTAAAATACTTCATGGGCAAAAGTATAAACACAGCCTTCGTTATCATAAGCATTGCTTTTACAATTCGGATACATGTTACTCGAACATAACATTCTTCGAGCACTGACCCTCTATCAAGCGGGCACCCTCTAGTACTTCTTCAAAATATTGATTTGGCGTGTCCTTACCCCCGGGCGGACCCCCCGTTGCAATATCGGTGGCCTTCATCTTCGCCCAATACATCTTCACACGGGCAAGGGCCATCCGTGCACCTTCTATGCACGTTGATCGCTTGACAGCGTCGATATGCGACACCGCACAAACAAGTAGCTGCACCAAACCAAAATAATTGTTCGTAGTTGCTCCCCCAGGCCACAGACGGTCCATGACAGCCTTCATGGCAAGTCTAGATATCCTATGGAGCTTGGCCCATTCGGCCATCTGCTCATTCAACAGCAGCGGACGCTTTGGCATGCTAAACTGCGACCAGAAAAGTTGTTCCGCTTCATGGCCTTCTTGGGCCTGGAAAAACTGCGTCGCATCAGAAGCACTCTTTGACAAATCCAAATATGCATCCGCAGAGCTCCACATTTGATCAAGCGGGGAATACTTCGGATCGCCGAACTTACTTCGCAATAAAAAAGGCTTTCCAGCCGCAATCTCCCCGGCTTGCCGGATCTCCTTTCGTGCCGCCCTGTCCTTCGACCGGGTTTCCTTTGCCGCTTGTAAGGCCTTCTCAAGGTCAGCCGCTTTTTCTTTGGTCTCTTTCTCGACAAGCGCATATTTGTTAGGGGCGTCACTTAGCTTAAGCGCCATGCGGGAAATTTTCTTGTTGGTCAAAAGATGAGCAGCCTATTCAGCCTTTAATTCACCAACCGCATTCTCAGCAGCCGCATTAGTTATCCTGGCTTGCTCCTTGGTCCGGGCAAGTTCAGCTCGAAGGGCCTCCACAGCAGCATCTCCATCTGCAGTCAAGCACACTATAAATTCTAGCATCATGCTCTAATTTATACGCACTAACCGCCCAAAATACATACCTTGCGCCTCATCAAGCCGCTTATTCACGAGCATGATGTCATCATCCGCCACATCAAGTTGCCGCTTCAGTTCGGCAAATTGAGCAGCCCGGGCAGTGTCCATGGCTACAGCCGCCTCTTTACAAATCAACACAATAGTTACCTGAGCATATTCATTTGATCCTCCGATCGTCCCATTCGGAAGACAACTAGAGTCTCAGGGGCTACTATCTACACATAGTGCACATTGCATTTACGGCACCAAAAAGAGGCTAAATTACGTACCTCAATGCCTCTTAGCAGGCTCGTAAAGGCTTCATTCAATCCGCTTATTGCGGATGAAATTCTTTCAATCACCGTACCCATTAAGGTACGATGTTCCTCTGAGATAGGCGCTCGCCGCAGGAGACCCGTCCATATGTCCGGCTGTACATCGGGCGATCCAGGATTTTTGTCGGTCTCTCTAGGGTCCGAACACCCCGGACCTCGGGCAGCCAAAGAGTCATCTTCTGACCTGGCGCTCCTTCGCGCCTCGGGGGAGGTCCTCCAGGATGACACCTCGGGGTCGTCCGCCCTATGGCGCCGGGAAGTATGAGGCGGCGTTTCGCTTTCCATCATCTCTGGAAGAAGATGCCCCGAAGACGAAGATTGTTGAGGGAGGCTATAGGCCGGACTGCAAAACATATGTTTCAAAACGTTGCCCTCACAAACCGGAAAAGAACGAGGTATGCTTATTAAACACCTTTTGTTCACTTACGGTTTGGCTAGAGGCTGGTCGCCTTGTGGGCACTGTGCGGCAATATCGCCTCCCGAACTCGGGCCCCCCGATAGGGATTTCTTCCCTCACTTGGAAGCCTCTGCCTCCAGGTCTTCGGGAGTGGCTCTTTTCTTCTCGTGGGGAGAGGGAATGTCAGATTCTCCTCCCTGTTCACCCTCTGGCACGGTTGTTATGGCTTCCTCGAATACGGTGCGTGATGCACCTCTGGTATGAAGGCCGCTTTGGGCCTCTCCACTCCTCTCCTTTCCTTGTCTCAACGACACTTGATATGGTGCCAGAGCCAGCATCCTGGTTAACACTTGGTCCGCTGAGTTTTCAGGAAGAGGGGCCGAACACCTGATCCTCTCCGCCTTCCTCACCCAGCCCTGGGAGAGTATGATTTTCTCAGTTTTGCTATGATAAACTTAAAAACGTGTTCAGAAATAGAGTACTTACTGGGGAATCCGGATGGTTGCAGTTGAGGCATGCGTCCTCTGTTGTGTCCGGACACCTTTTTCATGATCCGAAGATTAATTCATACATCCCTTCGAGCATTGTGCTGAAGAAGCACTAAACAGTCCGCGGTCCTTCTGGATTGAATTCCCACATACGGAGAGGTCGGCGCTGGCATGGCAGGACCCGACGGACTAGCATAATTTGAATCACCTTGACAAGGTCGATGTCCTTCCTAATAAGGTCTCGAATGCAGCTTTGCAGTATTTGAACTTCGTCTGGCGATCCCCAGTCCAGCCCCTTGTTGATCCATGATGCAAGGTGTGGTGGAGGGCCTGATCAGAAGGTGGGCGAAGCCACCCATTTATTGTCGCAAGGCTCTGTGATACAAAAACACTTCCGTTGCCATAGGCCGGAAGTTATGGAGAAGGAACCCTTTGGCCAGACGACGTCGGCCGATTTGCTTATTAGGGCACCTCCGCACTATGCGTGTCTTCCGTCTATTATCCTTGGCCTTATATCAAAGGTCTTGAGCCACAAGACAAAGTGTGGAGGGATACGGAGGAAAGCCTCACATACGATAATGAATGATGAGATGTGAAGGAGTGAGTCTGGGCTAGATCATGGAAATCTAGTCCATAGTAAAATAGGAGCCCTCGAATGAAGGGATTGAGGGAGAAACCTAACCCCCGAATGAAGTGAGGGATGAATACGACCCTCTCGTTAGATCTAGGAGAAGGGATAACCTCCCCTGGTGGAGGAAGCCTATGAAGGATTTCCGCGGTCAAGTACCTCGCCTCCCTGAGCTTCTTGATATCCTCCTCGGTGATAGAGGAAGCCGTCCACCGGCCCTGAAAGCTGGATCTGTACATGGACTGAGGTTCGTAGTGACTGGTTAAGCCTTGGGTATTGGAGCTCGAGGTGGGAGGAGGTGGGAGTAGCGTAGAAGGGAAAAAAGCGGGTCTCGGCCTCCTTATAGATGACGGATATCAAACGTCCCCTATGTGGCCTTAAAACATGCCTATTCCCAAGGAATCATACCAACGGGACGGTTGGGTTACCCATGTCCGTGTTGATGAGAATCCTGTGAAAAGGGGACACGATCTCCGCTTCGACAAGACGTGCCAATAAAACCTCCTCGCGAAGCGTGAAGCAGTAGGCCGGAAAAACGATTTGAATTAATGGCAGGGCGAGGACGTAATGTCGAGTTGTAAGAGTTGTCGGCGGATTGGACTCGTGAAAACATTGAGCTCTCCATGGGGGTATATGGAATTTGTTTTGCAGAGCCGGACATGATTCTTTTGTTCAAGATCTACTTTGGAGTATTCCGAGAAGGAACCCGCCTTGCAATGCCGAAGACAATCTGGGCGCCAGACTCATCGTCATTGAAGCCTGGTTCAGGGGCTACTGAGGGAGTCCTGGATTAAGGGGTCCTCGGATGGCCGGACTATATGCTTTGGCCCGACTATTGGACTATGAAGATACAAGATTGAAGACTTCGTCCCGTGTCCGGATGGGACTCTCCTTTGCGTGGAAGGCAAGCTTGGTGGTTAAGATATGAAGATTCCTTTCCCTGAAACAGACTCTGTGTAACCCTAGCCTCCTCCGGTGTCTATATAAACCTGACGGTTTAGTCCGTAGGAAAAGAACAATCATAACCATAAGCTAGCTTCTAGGGTTTAGCCTCCACGATCTCGTGGTAGATCTACTCTTGTAATACTCATATCAGCAAGATCAATCTAGCAGGATGTAGGGTATTACCTCCATCGAGAGGGCCTGAACCTGGGTAAACATCATGTCCCCGCCTCCTGTTTCCATTAGCCTTAGACGTACAGTTCGGGACCCCCTACCCGAGATCCGCCGGTTTTGACACCGACACCCATCAAGGTACGATGTTCCTCTGAGACGGAGGCAAGTTCCAAAATGCCCATCAATGCATCCGGCTTCCCTTGGACATTTGATAGTCCAAGACTTTTGTTGTTCCCTGTAGGGGCCGCACACCCCAGATCCTGGGTGGCCGAAGTATTACCTTCGGCCCCGGTTCTCACTGTCCCTTGCGCCACTTGCAGATCGGGAAGGATCCTCTAGGACGACACCTCAGCATCGTCTGCCTTATCAGGCAGAGAAATCTGTGGAGGCGTCTCGCTCTCCATCATCTCCGGAAGTAGTTCCCCCGAAGAGGAGGACTGTTGAGGAGGGCTGTGTGCCGGACTGCAAAACATGAGGTTAAGAATATTACCCTTATAGCCAGGAAAGAACGGGACATGTTTAAAATACCCGGATTCACTTACGATATGGCTGAGGGCCTATCTTTGCGGGGTGACTGCGTGCCAACATCACCCCCTGACTGGGATACCTTCCCCGCTTAGAAGCTTCTCTTTCCGAGTCTTTGGAGGTGGCCCTTTTCTTCCCATGGGGAGAAGGGATGTCAGTTTGCCCTTCCCTTCCACCTTTGGAAGCGGGAGTTCTAATCTCCCTGGAAAAATTGCCTGGTGAGCCTCCAGAGTGGAGGTTGCCTTGGGCCTCTTCGTTCTCCTCTTTATCTTCCCCCGCTGGCACTTGGTATGGCGCCGAAGCTAGCATCCTTTTTAATAATGGATCGGCAGTATCTTCGGGAAGTGGAGCCGAACACCTGATTCTCTCCGCCTTATTTAGCCAGCCCTGGCCGGATAGAGTTTTTCAGTACATTGTCATGAATAATTTGACTAAATCGTATTCGGGGGTCGAGTACTTACCTAAGTATCCAGATGGTTGCAGTCAAGACCGATGTATTCTGTAGTATCCGGCCGCTTTTTCCGTGCACCGAAGAACAATTTCCACATCTCTCTGAGCATCGTGCCAGAGAGGTGCTGAAGAATGTGTGGACCTTCCAGATTAAATTCCCACATGCGGAGAGGGCGTCGCTGATAGGGTAGGATCCGTTGGACTAGCATTACTTGGATTACATTGATGAGACCGGTGTCCTTCTCAATGAGGCTCCGGATGCGGCTTTGCGGTGTCCGCACTTCATCTGTAGATCCCCAGTCCAGCCCATTGTTAATCCACGATGCGAGCTGTGGTGGAGGACCGGACTGAAACGCAGGAGCAGCTACCCGCTTTGTACCGCGGGGTTTGGTGATGTAAAACCACTCCTGTTGCCATAAATCAGAAGATTCTGCGAAGGAGCCCTTTGGCCAAGTGGAGTTGATAAGCTTTCTTATTGAAGCGCCTCTGCACTCCGCTTGTTTCCCATCGACTACCTTTGGTTTCACGTTAAAGGTCTTGAGCCATAAGCCGGAGTGTGGGAAATACGGAGGAAGGCCTCGCATGTGGTGATGAACGTAGAGATGTGGAGGAAGGACTCCGGGGCTAGATCATGGAAATCTAGCCCGTAATAAAACATGACCCCTTGAACAAAGGGATGGGGAGCAAACCCAAGCCCTCAAAGGAAGTGAGAGATAAACACTACCCTCTCATTGGACCTGGGAGTAGGAATAGCCTGCCCTTGAGCAGGAAGCTTGTGGTAAATTTCCGTAGTCAAGTATCTTGCTTCCCTAAGCTTTGAGATATCTTCCTCTGTGACAGAAGAGGCCATCCACAGGCCCTGAAGGCCGGGTTCGGACATGGCTGGAAGCTCGAAGCAACTGGATGGACCCTTGGGTGTTGGAACTTGAGTCGGGGGTGAAGGAAAGAACTAGCCTGCAAGGAAAAAGGACAGGCCTTAACCCCTTTATAAGGACGACGAATATCAAGCATCCCTTCCGTGGCCCTAAAACATGCCTATTCCCAAGGAGACGTGCCAACAGGACGGTTGGGTTACCCATGCCTGTGTTGATGAAAATCCCACAATAAGGGGACATGATCTCTGTTTTGACGAGACGTGCCAATAGAAACCGCCTCCCGAAACGTGGGGTAGCGGGCTAGAAATTGAGTCGCAATAATGGCCGGGTGATGACATAATGCCACCAAGATTGTCAGTGGATTGGACTCGTGAAATATTATACTCATTACGAGTACGTGTGGAATTTGTTTTGCAGAGCCAGACATGATTCTTGTGTTTGGAATTTACTTTAAGGTATTCGGAGGAGGAACCCGCCTTGCAATGTCGAAGACAATCTGTGCGCCGGACCCATCGTCATTGAAGCCTGGTTCAGGGGCTACTGAGGGAGTCCTGGATTAAGGGGTCCTCGGACAGCCGGACTATTTGACTATGAAGATACCAAGATAGAAGACTTTGTCCCGTGTCCGGATGGGACTCTCCTTGGCATGGAAGGCAAGCTTGGCGATTCAGATATGTAGATTCCTTTCTCTGTAACCGACTTTGTACAACCCTAGCTCCCCCAGTGTCTATATAAACCAGAGGGTTTAGACTTCTAGGTTTTAGTCACAACAATCATAATCTCATAGGCTAGACTTCTAGGGTTTAGCCATTACGATCTCGTGGTAGATGATAACCCGCAAGTATACGGGATAGTTGTTAGCCTCTTTCGATAAGTAAGAGTGTCGAACCCAACAAGGAGCTAAAGGTAGAAAAAATACTCTCTCAAATCCTATCGGCCACTGATACGACTCTACGCACCCTTGACGTTCGCTTTACCTAGAACAAGTATGAAACTAGAAGTACTTTGTAGGTGTTGTTGGATAGGTTTGCAAGAAAGTAAAGAATGCGTAAATAAAAAGTAGGGGATGTTTAGATAAAGATGCAATAAAGTAAATGTAGCGAGTGTGGAAAAGTGGTGGTAGGAGTTGTGAAATTGTCCCTAAGCAATTGTCTACTTCACTAGACCGATATCAAGTTTTATGTGGGAGAGGCCACTACTAGCATGTCATCCCTTACTTGGAATTCTATGCACTTATGATTGGAACTATTAGCAAGCATCTGCAACTACTAACGTTCATTAAGGTAAAACTTAACCATAGCATTAAGATATATTGGTCCCCCTTCAAAACCGTATGCATCAATTTCTATGCTAGGTTGAAACTTCTGTCACTCTAGCCCTCCAATACATAGTCCTATCAACATACAACTAACCTATGGTGTGATCCACGCGCGCACTCATATGATGGGCACCAAAGAACAGCAACATAAACAGAAGCAAATTAAATCAGTCATAGCAATTCATCAACCACCAAAAGGACAACGAGAATCTACTCAGACATCATAGGATGGCAACACATCATTGGATAATAATATGAAGCAGAAAGCACCATGTTCAAGTAGAGGGTACAGCGGGTTGCGGGAGAGTGGACCGCTGTAGATGAAGGGGGGAAGGTGATGGAGATGTTGGTGAAGATGGCGGAGGTGTTGGTGTAGATCGCGGTGACGATGATGGCCCACGGCGGCGTTCCGGCGCCACCGGAAGCAAGGGGGAGAGAGCCCCCCTTCTTCTTCTTCTTCCTTGACCTTCTCCCTAGATGGGAGAAGGGTTTCCCCTCTGGTCCTTGGCTCCCATGGCGTGGGAGGGGCGGGAGCCCCTCCGAGATTGGATCTATCTCTCTGTTTCTGCGTTTTCAGATTCTGCCCCTTCATCGTTTCTTTTATATCCGGATATCCGTAACTCCGATTGGGGAGAATCTTTCGCCCATATTTTTCTCATAAAATTAGCTTTATTGCGGCAAAATAAGAGCATCAACCGCCTTACGGGTGGCCCAGGAGAGTGCCAAGCGCGCCCAGGGGGAGGGCGCGCTCCCCTAGCTCCTGGCCACCTCGGGCACCGTTTTGCGTTGATTCTTCCTCCGGAAAATCCCAAATATTCCAAAATAATTATCTATCCGTTTTTATCCCGTTTGGATCCCGTTTGATATTAGGTTTCTACGAAACATAAAGCATGCAACAAACAGGAACTGGCACTGGGCGCTGGATCAATATGTTAGTCCCAAAAATAGTATAAAAAGTTGCCAAAAGTATATGAAAGTTGAAGAATATTGGCATGGAACAATCAAAAATTATAGATACGACGGAGACGTATCAGCATCCCCAAGCTTAATTCATGCTCATCCTCGAGTAGGTAAATGAAAAAAAAGATAATTTTTGATGTGGAATGCTACCTAGCATAATCTTGATCATATGTCTAATCATGGCATGAATATTAAGACACGAGTGATTCAAAGCCATAGTCTATCATTTGACATAAAAAACGATAATACTTCGAGCGTACCAATAAAGCAATCATGTGTTTTCAAAACAACAAGGCCAGAGCAAGCTTATCCCTACAAAACCATATAGTTTGGCCATGCTTCATTTTCGTCACACAAAATTCACCCATCATGCACAACCCCGATGACAAGCCGAGCAATTGGTTCATACTTTTTAACGCGCTTCGGCCTTTTCAACCCTCACGCAATACATGAGCGCAAGCCATGGATATTGCACTATAGGTGGAATAGAATATAATGATGGAGGTTATGTGGACAAGACAAAAAGGAGAAAGTCTCACATCGATGCAGCTAATCAACGGGCTATGGAGATGCCCATCAATTGATGTCAATGCGAGGATTAGGGATTGCCATGCAACGGATGCACTAGAGCTATAAGTGTATGAAAGCTCAAACTGAAAACTAAGTGGGTGTGCATCCAACTTGCTTGCTCATGAAGACCTAGGGCATTTGAGGAAGCCCATCGTTGGAATATACAAGCCAAGTTCTACAATGAAAAATTCCCACTAGTATATGAAAGTGAAAACATAAGAGACTCCCTATATGAAGAACATGGTGCTACTTTGAAGCACAAGTGTGGAAAAAGGATAGTAACATTGCCCCTTTTATTTTTCTCTTTTTTTCTTCTTCTTTTTCTTTTTTTTCTTTTTTTGGGTGGGCTTCTTTGGTCCCCTTTTTTATTTAGGCTTCTTTGGCCTTTCCTTTTTTTTCTTTTTTTTCCTTTTTCTTTTTTTTCATGGGGCAATGCTCTATAATGATGATCATCACACTTTTATTTACTTACAACTCGATATTACAACTCGATACTGGAACAAAGATATGACTCTATATGAATGATTCTGGCGGTGCACTGGGATGTGCAATGATCTAGCGTAACAATGACATCAAAAAAGGGACAATCCATGAAAACATCATGCTAGCTATCTTACGATCAGGCAAAGCAATATGACAATGAATGCTCAAGTCATGTATATGATGATGATGGAAGTTGCATGACAATATATCTCGGAATGGCTATGGAAATGCCATAATAGGTAGATATGGTGGCTGTTTTGAGGAAGATATAAGGAGGCTTATGTGTGATAGAGTGTATCGTATCAGGGGGTTTGGATGCACCGGCGAAGTTTGCACCAACTCTCGAGGTGAGAAAGGGCAATGCACGGTACCGAAGAGGCTAGCAATGATGGAAGGGTAAAAGTGTGTATAATCCATGGACTCACATTAGTCATAAAGAACTCATATACTTATTGCAAAAGTTTATTAGCCCTCAAAGCAAAGTACTACTACGCATGCCCCTAGGGGGATAGATTGGTAGGAAAAGACCATCGCTCGTCCCCGACCGCCACTCATAAGGAAGACAATCAAAGAAACACCCCATGCTTCAAATTTGTCACACAACGGTTACCATACGTGCATGCTACGGGACTTGCAAACCTCAACACAAGTGTCTCTACAATCCACAACCACCCACTATCATGACTCTAATATCACCACCTTTATATCTCAAAACTACTGCAAGGAATCAAACATATCATATTCAGCGATCTACAAGTTTATGTAGGATTTTATGACTAACCATGTGAATGACCAATTCCTGTCATCTCTCTAAATTGATATAAGTGAAGCAAGAGAGTTTGATGCTTTCTACAAATATATGCCCATGCTCTAACAAATATAAGTGAAGTAAAAGAGCATTCTACAAATGGCGGTTTTCTATGTAAAGAGAAACAGGCAATCAAACTTCAAATGATATAAGTGAAGCACATGAAGCATTCTATAAAGCCATACTCAAAAGATTTAAGTGAGGTGCAATGAGCATTCTATAAATCAACCAAGGACTATCTCATACCAGCATGATGCATAAAAGAAAAGTGAAAACTAAATGCAAAAGACGCTCCAAGACGTGCACATATCGCATGAACGAAACGAATACAAAAACATACCGATACTTGTTGAAGAAAGAGGGGATGCCTTCCGGGGCATCCCCAAGCTTAGACGCTTGAGTCTCCTTGAATATTTACTTGGGGTGCCTTGGGCATACCCAAGCTTGAGGTCTTGCCTCTCTTCCTTTTCCTCATATCAAAACCTCCTCGATTAGACACTTCATCCACACAAAACTTCAACAGAAAACCCGGTAAGATCCGTTAGTATAATAAAGCAAATCAATACTCCAAGTACTGTTTCAAACCAATTCATATTTTGTTTTTGCATTGTGTCTACTTTAAGATAACTTTTTCATGGCTTAATCCACTGATACAAATTGATAGTTTCATCAAAACAAGCAAACTATGCATCAAAAACAGAATCTGTCAAACACAGAACAGTATGTAGAAATATGAACATTCCCCATACTTATGTTACTCCAAATATTCTACCAAAAATATTAAAAATAAACAAGTTGTACATAAAGACAGTGCAAAAAGAATCAGAACCGTTTGACGTTCCATATAAAAATGTAAAATCGCGCACTACAGCCAAAGTTTCTGTCCTGCACCGTACAAACCAACAAGCATTGTAAACATCCTAAAGGCAAACCTTGGCACATTATTTTTATGATACAATGGAATTGTACAAGGGGATAATTATTTTTGATGAAAAGTTTCTGTAATCAAGATTCACAGAGTTTCTGTGAGCATGAACAAAGTTCAAGGCTAGCTCCCACTTCAACAATGCTTGTCTTTCTCACTTTCACTTTCCTTTTTGAGAAATTTTCGGTTCCCCTCTTTATTTTTTTATTTTTAAACTATATAAAAGAACTCACCAGAAATAAATGACTCTCTAAAACTTCCCGGTTGTCTCCCTAGCAGTGCTTTCTTTAAAGCTATTAAGCTAGGCATTTAGTGCTCAAGTAAAGGATCCACCCGGATCCCAAGGTATATCAAAGCCAATTTTAATTGACAATGATTTGTAATTTAGTAGTGAGCATGAAGTAACATATATCATGCAACAACGAAGTCTAACTCTCTTCCTATGCATCAACATGTCATAAAAGAACAATTCATGCACACATAGTAAAGGCCAATGCATAGTATAAGCAGTTTCTTGCAATTCTATCGTGTTGGAAACATAAAGAGGCGAAGATGTAGTTCCTCTCTCATAATAATTGCAAGTAGGAGAAGCAAGCACATGCATATTATATCTATCAAAATTATCATGTGCAATAGTAAAAGGCAACCCATCAATATAATCCTTAGTAAGCACAAACTTCTCTGATATAGTGTAGTTGGGAGAATTCAAAAAGATAATAGGACTATCATGCGTGGGTGCAATAGCAACAATTTCATGTTTAACATAAGGAATTATAGCAAGTTCATCTCCATAAGCATAATTCATATTGGCATCTTGGCCACAAGCATAGCAAGCATCATCAAAAAGGGATATTTCAAGAGAATCAACGGGATCATAGCAATCGTCATAGCAATCATCCTTCGGTAAGCACGAAGGGGAATTAAACAATGTATGAGTTGAAGAATTACTCTCATTAGAAGGTGCACATGGGTGATCAATCCGCTCTTCCTCCTTTTGTTCTTCGCTCTCCTCATCATCTTTTTCATCCAATGAGCTCACAGTTTCATCAATTTCTTCTTCCATAGCTTCCTGCAAAATATTAATCTCTTCTTGGACAGCGGAGACTTTCTCAATAAATGCATTAATATTGTAATTCTATTCATAATTCTTATAACAATATTTAAGTATAGCAAAATTTTCAGGTCTATAAACTGAATCATCAAACTCTTTAAACATAGATTCAATCTCATAAGCACCCATAAAAGCAACAAATTCTTCTATTTGTTCCACATCATAGTAATCATATACACCATTAGCATAAGAAGCTAAGGTTTTATTATCATTGAATTTGCATGAAAAGGGAAGGTGTGGAGCCTTCATCCTAGAGCAACAAGTATAATCATGTATCAAGCATAGTTGACAAGCATACCAACATAATATATGAATTTGATCCCATAATAGTTTCCCTTTTTGTGTCAAGCGATAATCCCTAAAGTATTCACGTTTATCCAACGTGTCTCCCATAACATAATTGAATGGGGTTTTCTCAGGATTATCAAAGTAGTACCTAATATCTTGAACATAACGAGCATCGAGGGTTTTAGGAGGTTCCCCATCTCCATGAGTAGCATCTACACCTAATTTTTTTGGTATTTCATGTTCCATATCCATAACTAAAGATAGAGAACAACTTAGAACAACAAATAAAAATTACTTAGTGATAAAGCAAACAAGCACACACGAGAATATTCACCCCACGCTCTGACTCCCCGGCAATGGCGCCAGAAAAAGGTCTTGATAACCCGCAAGTATACGGGATAGTTGTAGCCTCTTTCGATAAGTAAGAGTGTCGAACCTAGTGAGGAGCTAAAGGTAGAACAAATACTCTCTCAAGTCCTGTTGGCCACTAATACGACTCTACGCACGCTTGATGTTCTCTTTACCTAGAACAAGTATGAAACTAGAAGTACTTTGTAGGTGTTGTTGGATAGGTTTGCAAGAAAGTAAAGAACGCGTAAATAAAAATTAGGGGCTGTTTAGATAAATGTGCAACAAAGTACATATAGCGAGTGTGGAAAAGTAGTAGTAGGAGTTGTGAAATTGTCCCTAAGCAATTGACTACTTAGTAGACCGATAGAAAGTTTTATGTGGGAGAGGCCACTGCTAGCATGTCATCCCTTACTTGGAATTCTATGCACTTATGATTGGAACTATTAGCAAGCATCCGCAACTACTAAAGTTCATTAAGGTAAAACCCAACCATAGCATTAAGATATATTGGTCCCCCTTCAATCCCGTATGCATCAATTTCTATGCTAGGTTGAAGCTTCTGTCACTCTAGTCCTATCAACATACAACTAACCCTATGGTGTGATCCACGCGCGCGCTCATATGATGGGCACCAAAGGACAACAACATAACCACAAGCAAATTAAATTAGTCATAGCAATTCATCAACCACCAATAGGACAACGAAAATCTACTCAGACATCATAGGATGGCAACACATCATTGGATAATAATATGAAGCATAAAGCACCATGTTCAAGTAGAGGGTACAGCGGGTTGCGGGAGAGTGAACCGCTGTAGATAAAGGGGGGAAGGTGATGGAGATGTTGGTGAATATGGCGGAGGTGTTGGTGTAGATCGCGGTGATGATGATGGCCCCTGGCGGCGTTCCGGCGGCACCGGAAGCAAGGGGGAGAGAGCCCCCCTTCTTCTTCTTCTTCCTTGACCTTCTCCCTAGATGGGAGAAGGGTTTCCCCTCTGGTCCTTGGCTCCCATGGCGTGGGAGGGGCGAGAGCCCCTCCGAGATAGGATCTATCTCTCTGTTTCTGCGTTTTCAGATTCTGCCCCTTCACCGTTTCTTTTATATCCGGAGATCCATAACTCCGATTCGGGTGAATCTTTCGCGCAGTTTTTTCTCATAAAATTAGCTTTCTTGCGGAAAAAGAAGAGCATCAACCGCCTTACGGGTGGCCCAGGAGAGTGCCAGGCGCGCCCGGGGGGAGGGCGCACCACCCTATCTCCTGGCCACCTCGGGCACCGTTTCGCGTTGACTCTTCCTCCAGAAAATCCCAAATATTCCAAAATAATTCTCTGTCCGTTTTTATCCCATTTGGATTCCGTTTGATATTGGGTTTCTGCGATACATAAAACATGCAACAAACAGGAACTGGCACTAGGCACTGGATCAATATGTTAGTCCCAAAAATAGTATAAAAAGTTGCCAAAAGTATATGAAAGTTGAAGAATATTGGCTTAGAACAATCAAAAATTATAGATACGACAGAGATGTATCAGTAGATCAACTCTTGTAATACTCATATTCATCAAGATCAATCAAGCAGGAAGTAGGGTATTACCTCCATAGATAGGGCCCGAACCTGGGTAAACATCGTGTCCCACACCTCCGGTTACCATTAGACTTAGACGCACAGTTCGGGACCCCCTACCCGAGATCCGCCGATTTTGACACCGACAATGGCGACCTAGGGAGCACCGCCCTGCTTCTCCTCCACACCTTCGCCAGTCCTGGTCTCGTCCGGCCACTCTGGGCAGGCTGCGTTGGGACCTGGAGGGGTTCCCACTCGGGCGCTTTTCTAGTCTTTTCCTCCTTCCACCGCAGCGCATGGAGGAGGGAAACGAAAAGAGGAGATCATGGGGCACTTATCTTTTTTTAATCTTAAACTTGTAGGCACTTGCCAAATTTTAGTTCAAATAATATAATCCCTCGAGTCCATGGACGTGTCCTATAAGGTTTGTAATTGTATGATCAACATGTTAATGAAAAAGATGAGCCTTGCTGGGAACCCGCGCATGTGTATGTCCATGCAGAGGTGGGATGCCTCTTTAGTTAAATAAACGAGTCTTGCCCGACAGGCTATCCTTCCGGCACCCTTTTTCTATTTTGTTGCCGGGTACCGGAGTCTACCGGGCAAAAAATAAAGGGACCAGCCCCCCGCCAACTGTTTCTCAGCAAAGGCCACTGCAACCACTTAGGCTGCAATGTTCTAGCCAAAAGTGGGAGCACCGAAGCTTTGAAGAGTGGCAAAGTTTTCTCATGCACAAGTTTTAGCTTACAGAACACTTATGGACAAGAGGTAGAACTTATCTGTCTAGCTTGCCAGGGATCGCAGTGCCGGTCCATCTTCTCATCTCCTCGTAGAAACTAAGTTCACGGCAGGAACCTGTAACTTTATGAAGATGAGAAAGATGCAGGATGCAATCCTATCTATATGCATATGCAGATGCTCATGAAATGTTTATGCAAATGATCTTGGAATGTTTATGCATGCATGCAACTTGGTCAGGGCCCCCCCGGCGCTTCGTTTATTTCTCTGGTGCACATGATCGTCGCCTTGGCTTTGTACAAGGGGTTACATGCAACTGAGGCAAGACCTGTACAAATGGGTGGCTGTTGTGCAAGGCCCGACAACCACACCTTACGGGCGAACTTGCGGAGATGCTCAATATTCCATGAGTTTTGCAATTGAATGCCATCTCTGGTCTCCAGACCGACTGCGCTAGGTCTAGTGACTCGTACTACCCGGTAAGGGCCTTCCCACTTCGGCGTCAACTTGTTTGTACCCTTGGCTGACTGAACACGCCTAAGGACAAGGTCGCCTTCCTCAAAACACCGAGCATGAACTCTGCGGCTATGATTGTGGCGTAGGGCTTGCTGATAGCGTGCAGCACGCGTAGCAGCCGGGAGACGGTTCTCCTCGAGTAGCACAACGTCGTCATGCCAGTGTTGATCTTACGCTACTTCATCGTAGGCAAGCACTCGAGGGGATTCGTAAATGAGTTTGGTGGGGATAACTGTTTCTGCTCCATAGACGAGGGAAAAGGGAGTCTGCCTGGTAGCTCGATTTGGTATCGTTCTGAGGGACCAAAGGACTACTGGCAGCTCATCTATCCACCACCTGTCGTGCTTCCACAGCGTATCAAAGGTTCTTGTTTTGTGTCCCTGCAACACTTCAGCGTTCGCCCTCTCAGCTTGCCCATTGCTCCTGCGATGAGCGACAGAGGCAAATGAGACCTTGCTTCCGAGGGTGCGAACGTAACACATGAAGACGTGGCTCGTAAACTGGGTGCCATTGTCGATGATGATCCTTGCAGGAACTCCAAAACGACGCACCATTTCTTTCAAGAACTTGATAGCTGCTTGAGCAGTCACCTTTCTCACGGGAGTCACTTCCGGCCACTTTATAAACTTGTCGATGGCACCGAACAAGAATTCAAGCCCCCGATTGCTCGGGGGAAAGGCCCGAGGATATTGAGACCCCAGACCAAAAATGGCCATGATAAAGGGATTGTCTGAAGAGCTTGGGAAGGCAGGTGGATATTCTTGGAATAGAACTAGTAGGCTTCACATTTTGTGACTAGCTCGACCGCATCTTCGAGGGCTGTGGGCCAACTGAATCCTTGACGGAATGCTTTCCCAACTAATGCCCTTGATCCAATGTGGGAGCCGCACATGCCTCTGTGTATCTCAGCCAGCAGTTCCTTTCCTTCTTCCAGCAGATGCACTTCAATTTCACACTATTGGGCCTCCTTCTGTATAGAGTGCGGTGGGTAAGGCAGAAAGGGGAAATTCTCTCAAAGGACAAGTCTCCTGATTACTTACATGCGACGCAGGGAGGAGACCGAGATATTTAGCAATGATGGCCACTTGGGTGCCGTCACAGCTCGCCTGGTAAAACACCCCTTCCCCAAGCTCCATGAATATATCCGGATCCTCTTCGAATCCGGGGTCGAGGGCCCGGTTGTGGTCCTCTGGCTGTGGCGCCGGGTTGTGGATCTCCCTGGTGACTTTCCGCCATTCCTATTATAAATGGACGGATTAATATTTATGAAAAAGGATTCAGGGAGTTAATGGAGTAGAGTAGTGGGATGGAAACTCACCCAGCGGGGAGGGTTGTACATGGAAAATCCATCCCTGGGCTTAATGCGGATGAACTCCTCCTCCTCCTCCCCTTTGTATATTCTGGACAGTATTTTCGCCAAAGCATTGGAAGTGTCTGGACCCTTCCGGCCATAGCGGGTGGCATCATCTTCTCCATTGAAGTGCCACATAGGGTGCCCTCGGTATTGGAGTGGTTGAACCCCTCGCATTATGGATATCGCCATAACCTTGACTATTGACTATGTGGATTGAGCGAGCGTCTTTATCTTGCTCATCAGTTGGTGGACTTCCATGCTATCTTCCTCCCTGGGGCTCCGAGGACACCAGCTGAGGCGCTTCTTCAATGGAGCAGTTGAAAATTCAGGAAGACCCCTTCTGATTGGGTCAGGAAGGGAGACGTCCTCAACATAAAACCATTCCGAAGTCCATTCTTAGGATGCCTTGTTCGGTGTGCCGGATAGGTATCCGGTACCGGCGATGCACCATATCTCGACTCCACCACTTGGAATATTGATCCCTCTTGATTACGAGGGACGAGGCAAAACAACTTCTTCCATAACTCGAAATGGGCCTCGCAACCAAGAAATAGCTCGCGAGGCAGGTGTAAAGTTGTGCAGTTGGAGGCCATAGTGCTCCGGAAGCCCTCGGAGCAATGGATGGATTGGAAGCCCGCATGCATCCGTCAAGCTACTTTGATCAAGGAGATCTTCTTGGACTACGGCACCTCTATTGGATTGAAACTCACAAGTCCACGTTGATTCCGATCAATCTTGACCCCTCCTCAGCGAATGTTCTAGCCAGGGTCTTTGGCTGTAATGTTGGCACGCTGCCTTTCACCTACCTTGGTCTGCCTCTGGGTACAACTCGGCCTACAGTCCAAGACCTCATGCCTCTGGTTTGCCGATTGGAAAGGCGTTTAACGTCAACCATTGCTATGATGACTTAAGATGGCAGATTATCCTGGCTGAATGCATCAGTCACGTCTCTTCTTATCTTTGCCATGTGTACACTCAAATTTCCACCCAAGCTTCTTGAAATCTTAGACAAAATCAGAAGAGGTTGCCTCTGGACTAAGAAAACCGAGCAAGGTGACAAATGCTCCTCTCTTGCGGCTTGGGACATGGTCTGTCGACCCAAAGATAAAGGTGGGCTCGGAGTGATCAATCTCAAAATCCATAGTGAAGCCCTGCTCCTCAAATTCCTCCACAAATTCTATAACAAAATGGATGTTCCCTGGGTACACCTGCTGTGGGACAATCTCTACATCGACAAAATACCACATGTAGTGGACCCGGTCGGCTCTTTCTGGTAGCGCGATATACTAAAATTGACACCAACCTTCAGGGGCATATCTCGCGTTCAGTTGGTGGACGGGGAGACCACTTTGCTTTGGAAAGATCTTTAGGCGCGTGATGTGCTGGACGACTCTCACCCACGTGCCTTCTCTTTTGCTCTGCATGAGAACATCTCAGTTGCTGATTTCTGGGCCTCCAACGATCTGCATGAAACCTTCCAACTCCCCGTATCACCGATCGCGCTGGACGAAATACGCGACGTGTAGCTAATATTGACCAAGCTTTGCCCTTCCACGTCGAATACTAATGTTTGTCATTATCTATGGGGCGCGGCCACTTTCCGACCGAAGGATTACTATTCATACTTCTTTAGAGATGCTCAAACCGACCCCATGTTCAAGCACCTGTGCAAATCAAAATGTACAATAAAGTTGATGGTTTTTGGTTGGTTGTTTTTCCATGATAGGCTCAACACGCGCAATATGTTGAAGCGGAGGCACTACAACATCGGTGATGACTTTGACTGCCTACTTTGCGGGCTACCAATTGAGGAAACGATGGACAATATTGAAGGAAATATGCCCTAGAGGCAATAATAAAGTTATTATTTATTTCCTTATATCATGCTAAATGTTTATTATTCATGCTAGAATTGTATTAACCGGAAACATGATACATGTGTGAATACATAGACAAACTTAATGTCACTAGTATGCCTCTACTTGACTAGCTCATTAATCAAAGATGGTTATGTTTCCTAACCATAGACATGAGTTGTCATTTGATTAACGGGATCACATCATTAGGAGAATGATGTGATTGACTTGACCCATTCCGTTAGCTTAGCACTTTATCGTTTAGTATGTTGCTATTGCTTTCTTCATGACTTATACAAGTTCGTATAACTATGAGATTATGCAACTCCCATTTACCGGGGGAACACTTTTTGTGCTACCGAACATCACGACGTAACTGGGTGATTATAAAGAAGCTCTACAGGTGTCTCCAAAGGTACATGTTGAGTTGGCGTATTTCGAGATTAGGTTTTGTCACTCCGATTGTCGGAGAGGTATCTCTGGGCCCTCTCGGTAATGCACATAAATATAAGCCTTATAAGGAATGTAGCTAATGAGTTAGTTACGGAATGATGCATTACGTAATGAGTAAAGAGACTTGCCGGTAACGAGATTGAACTAGGTATTAGGATACCGACGATCGAATCTCGGGCAAGTAACATACCGATGACAAAGGGAACAACGTATGTTGTTATACGGTTTGACCGATAAAGATCTTCGTAGAATATGTAGGAGCCAATATGAGCATCCAGGTTCCGCTATTGGTTATTGACCAGAAACGAGTCTCGGTCATGTCTACATAGTTCTCGAACCCGTAGGGTCCGCACGCTTAAGGTTTCGATGACAGTTAATTATGAGTTTATGAGTTTTGATGTACCAAAAGTTTGTTCGGAGTCCCGGATGAGATTACGGACATGCCGAAGAGTCTCGAACTGGTCGACACATGAAGATTGACATATTGGAAGCCTATATTTGGATGTTGGAAGTGTTTCGGGTGAAATCGGGATTTTACCGGAGTACCGGGAGGTTACCGAAACCCCCCGGGGGCTTAATGGGCCTTCATGGGCCTTAGTGGAGAAGAGGAGAGGAGGCCAGGGCAGGGCCGCGTGCCCCTTCCCCCTAGTTCGAATAGGACAAGGAGAGGGGGGGGGGCGCCCCCCTTTCCTTCCTCTCTCCCTCCTCCTCCCCCCCTTCTCCTAGTCCAACAAGGAAAGGAGGGAGTCCTACTCCCGGTGGGAGTAGGACTCCCCTTGGCGCGCCCCTCCTTAGCCGGCCGCCCCCTCCCCCTTGGCTCCTTTATATACGGGGACAGGGGGGCACCTCTAGAGACAACAATTGATCTCTTGATCTCTTAGCCGTGTGCGGTGCCCACCTCCACCATAGTCCTCGACAATATTGTAGCGGTGCTTAGGCGAAGCCCTGCGATGGTAGAACATCAAGATCGTCACCATGCCGTCGTGCTGACGGAACTCTTCCCCGACAGTCTACTGGATCGGAGTACGGGAATCGTCATCGAGCTGAACATGTGCTAGAACTCGGAGGTGCCGTAGTTTCGGTGCTTGATCGGTCGGTCCGTGAAGACGTACGACTACATCAACCGCGTTGTTCTAACGCTTCCGCTTTCGGTCTACGAGGGTACATGGACAACACTCTCCCCTCTCGTTGCTATGAATCACCATGATCTTGCGTGTGCGTAGGAATTTTTTTGAAATTACTACGTTCCCCAACAGTGGCATCTGAGCCTGGTTTTATGCGTAGATGTTATATGCACGAGTAGAACACAAGTGAGTTGTGGGCAATACAAGTCATACTGCTTACCAGCATGTCATACTTTGGTTCGGCGGTATTGTTGGATGAAGCGGCCCGGACCGACATTATGCGTACACTTACGCGAGACTGGTTCTACCGACGTGCTTTGCATAGAGGTGGCTGGCGGGTGTCTGTTTCTCCAACTTTAGTTGAACCGAGTGTGGCTACGCCCGGTCCTTGCGAAGGTTAAAACAACACTAACTTGACAAACTATCATTGTGGTTTTGATGCGTAGGTAAGAACGGTTCTTGCTCAGCCCGTAGCAGCCACGTAAAATTTGCAACAACAAAGTAGAGGATGTCTAACTTGTTTTTGCAGGGCATGTTGTGATGTGATATGGTCAAGACGTGATGCTATATTTTATTGTATGAGATGATCATGTTTTGTAACCGAGTTATCGGCAACTGGCAGGAGCCATATGGTTGTTGCTTTATTGTATGAAATGCAAACGCCCTGTAATTGCTTTACTTTATCACTAAGCGGTAGCAATAGTCATAGAAGCAATAGATGGCGTAACGACAATGATGCTACGATGGAGATCAAGGTGTCGCGCCGGTGATGATGGTGATTGCGACGGTGCTTCGGAGATGGAGATCACAAGGACAAGATGATGATGGCCATATCATATCACTTATATTGATTGCATGTGATGTTTATCCTTTATGCATCTTATCTTGCTTTGATTGACAGTAGCATTTTAAGATGATCTCTCACTAATTAGCGTTCTCCCTGAGTATGCACCGTTGCAAAAGTTCTTCGTGCTGACACACCATGTGATGATCGGGTGTGATAGGCTCTACGTTCAAATACAACGGGTGCAAAACAGTTGCACACGCGAAATACTCAGGTTAAACTTGACGAGCCTAGCATATACAGATATGGCCTTGGAACACGGAGACCGAAAGGTCGAACGTGAATCATATAGTAGATATGATGAACATAGTGATGTTCACCATTGAAACTACTCCATGTCACGTGATGATCGGACATGGTTTATTTGATTTGGATCACATGATCACTTAGATGACTAGAGAGATGTCTGTCTAAGTGGGAGTTCTTAAGTAATATGATTAATTGAACTTAAATTTATCATGAACTTAGTACCTGATAGTATTGTGCTTGTCTATGTTTGTTGTAGATAGATGGCTTGTGCTGTTGTTCCGTTGAATTTTAATGCGTTCCTTGAGAAAGCTAAGTTAAAAGATGATGGTAGCAATTACACGGACTGGGTCCGTAACTTGAGGATTATCCTCATTGCTGCATAGAAGAATTACATCCTGGAAGCGCCGCTGGGTGCCAGGCCTGCTGCAGATGTAACTGACGATGTTAAGAACGTCTGGCAGAGCAAAGCTGATGACTAATTGATAGTTCAGTGTGCCATGCTTTATGGCTTAGAACTGGGGCTTCAATGACGTTTTGAACGTCATGGAGCATATGAGATGTTCCAGGAGTTGAAGTTAACATTTCAAGCAAATGCCCGGATTGAGAGATATGAAGTCTCCAATAAGTTCTATAGCTGTAAGATGGAGGAGAATAGTTCTGTCAGTGTACATATACTCAAAATGTCTGGGTATAATAATCACTTGATTCAACTTGGAGTTAATCTTCCTGATGATAATGTCATTGACAGAATTCTTCAATCACCGCCACCGAGCTACAAGAGCTTCTTGATGAACTATAATATGCAAGGGATGGACAAGACTATTCCCGAGCTCTTCGCAATGCTAAAAGCTGCGGAGGTAGAAATCAAGAAGGAGCATCAAGTGTTGATGGTCAATAAGACCACCAGTTTCAAGAAAAAGGGCAAAGGGAAGAAGAAGGGGAACTTCAAGAAGGACAGCAAACAAGTTGTTGCTCAAGAGAAGAAACCCAAGTCTGGACCTAAGCCTGAGACTAAGTGCTTCTACTGCAAGCAGACTGGACACTGGAAGCGGAACTGTCCCAAGTATTTGGCGGATAAGAAGGATGGCAAAGTGAACAAAGGTATATGTGATATACATGTTATTGATGTGTACCTTACTAATGCTCGCAGTAGCACCTGGGTATTTGATACTGGTTCTGTTGCTAATATTTGCAACTCGAAACAGGGACTATGGATTAAGCAAAGATTGGCTAAGGACGAGGTGACGATGCGCGTGGGAAATGGTTCCAATGTCGATGTGATCGCTGTCGGCACGCTACCTCTAAATCTACCATCGGGATTAGTTTTAGACCTGAATAATTGTTATTTGGTGCCAGCGTTAAGCATGAACATTATATCTGGATCTTGTTTGATGCGAGACGGTTATTCATTTAAATCAGAGAATAATGGTTGTTATATTTATATGAGTAATATCTTTTATGGTCATGCACCCTTGAAGATTAGTCTATTTTTATTAAATCTCGATAGTAGTGATACACATATTCATAATGTTGAAGCCAAAAGATGTAGAGTTGATAATGATAGTGCAACTTATTTGTGGCACTGCCGTTTGGGTCATATTGGTGTAAAGCGCATGAAGAAACTCCATACTGATGGACTTCTGGAATCACGTGATTATGAATCACTTGGTACTTGCGAACCGTGCCTCATGGGCAAGAGGACTAAAACGCCATTCTCCAGAACTATGGAGCGAGCAACTGATTTGTTGGAAATCATACATACTGATGTATGTGATCCAATGAATATTGAGGCTCGCGGCAGGTATCGTTATTTTCTCACCTTCACAGATGATTTGAGCAGATATGGGTATATCTACTTGATGAAACACAAGTCTGAAACATTTGAAAAGTTCAAACAATTTCAGCGTGAAGTGGAAAATCATCGTAACAAGAAAATAAAATTTCTACGATCTGATCGTGGAGGAGAATATTTGAGTTACGAGTTTAGTTTACATTTGAAGCAATGCAGAATAGTTTCGCAACTCACGCCACCCGGAACACCACAACGAAATGGTGTGTCCGAATGTCATAATCGTACTTTACTAGATATGGTGCGATCTATGATGTCCCTTACTGATTTACCGCTATCGTTTTGGGGTTATGCTTTAGAGACGGCTGCATTCACGTTAAATAGGGCACCATCAAAATCCTTTGAGACGACGCCTTATGAACTGTGGTTTGGTAAGAAACCAAAGTTGTCGTTTCTTAAAGTTTGGGGCTGCGATGCTTATGTGAAGAAACTTCAACCAGATAAGCTCAAACCCAAATCGGAGAAATGTGTCTTCATAGGATACCCAAAAGAGACTATTGGGTACACCTTCTATCACAGATCTGAGGGAAAGATTTTTGTTGCTAAATTCGAATCCTTTCTAGATAAGGAGTTTCTCTCGAAAGAAGTGAGTGGGAGGAAAGTAGAACTTGATGAGGTAACTGTACCTGCTCCCTTATTGGGAAGTAGTTCATCACAAAAACCAGTTCGTGTGACAACTACACCAATCAGTGAGGAAGCTAATGATAATGATCATGAAACTTCAGATCAAGTTACAACCGAACCTCGTAGGTCTACCAGAGTAATATCCGCAGCAGAGTGGTACGGTAATCCTATTCTGGAAGTCATGTTACTTGACCATGGAGAACCTACGAACTATGAGGAAGCGATGATGAACCCAGATTCCGCAAAATGGCTTGAGGCCATGAAATTTGAGATGGGATCCATGTATGAGAACAAAGTATGGACTTTGGTTGACTTGCCCGATGATTGGCAAGCCATAGAGAATAAATGGATCTTCAAGAAGAAGACTGACGCTGATGGTAATGTAACTGTCTACAAAGCTCGACTTGTTGCGAAAGGTTTTTGACAAGTTCAAGGGGTTGACTACGATGAGACTTTCTCACCCGTAGCGATGCTTAAGTCTGTCTGAATCATGTTAGCAATTGCCGTATTTTATGATTATGAAATTTGGCAAATGGATGTCAAAACTGCATTCCTAATTGGATTTCTGGAAGAAGAGTTGTATATGATGCAGCCGGAAGGTTTTGTCGATCCAAAAGGTGCTAACAAAGTGTGCAAGCTCCAGCGATCCATTTATGGACTGGTGCAAGCATCTCGGAGTTGGAATAAACGCTTTGATAGTGTGATCAAAGCATATGGTTTTATACAGACTTTTGGAGAAGCCTGTATTTATAAGAAAGTGAGTGGGAGCTCTGTAGCATTTCTGATATTATATGTAGATGACATATTGTTAATTAGAAATGATATAGAATTTCTGGATAGCATAAAGGGATACTTGAATAAAAGTTTTTCGATGAAAGACTGATGTCTACTACACAACCTTCTTCTTGTAGACGTTGTTGGGCCTGCAAGTGCACAGGTTTGTAGGACAGTAGCAAATTTCCCTCAAGTGGATGACCTAAGGTTTATCAATCCGTAGGAGGCGTAGGATGAAGATGGTCTCTCTCAAGCAACCTTGCAACCAAATAACAAAGAGTCTCTTGTGTCCCCAACACACCCAATACAATGGTAAATTGTATAGGTGCACTAGTTCGGCGAAGAGATGGTGATACAAGTGCAAAATAGATAGTAGATATGGGTTTTTGTAATCTGAAAATATAAAAACAGCAAGGTAACAAGTGGTAAAAGTGAGCGTAAACGGTATTGCAATGATAGGAAACAAGGCCTAGGGTTCATACTTTCACTAGTGCAAGTTAGATAATATAACAAGCCCTCAACATGCAACAAAGAGTCACTCCGAAGCCACTAATAGTGGAGAACAAACGTAGAGATTATGGTAGGGTACGAAACCACCTCAAAGTTATTCTTTCGGATCAATCTATAAAAGAGTTCGTACTAGAATAACACCTTAAGACACAAATCAACCAAAACCCTAATGTCACCTAGATACTCCATTGTCACCTCAAGTATCCGTGGGCATGATTATATGATATGCGTCACACAATCTTAGATTCATCCAACCAACATAAAAGTACTTCAAAGAGTGCCCCAAAGTTTCTATCGGAGAGTCAAGAACGTGTGCCAACCCCTATGCATAGGTTCCCAATGTCACGAAACCCGCAAGTTGATCACCAAAACATACATCAAGTGGCACATGATATCCCATTGTCACCACAGATAATCACGGCAAGACATACATCAAGTGTTCTCATAAAAGACTCAATTCGATAAGATAACTTCAAAGGGGAAACTCAATTCATCACAGAGAGTAGAGGGGTAGAAACATCATAAGATCCAACTACAATAGCAAAGCTCGGGATACATCAAGATCGTGCCATAGAGGGAACACGAGAGAGAACACGAGAGAGAGAAAGATCAAACACATAGCTACTAGCACATACCCTCAACCCCGAGGGTGAAGTCCTCCCTCCTCGTCATGGATAGCGCCGGGATGATGAAGATGGCCACCGGTGATGGGATCCCCCTCCGGTAGGGCGCCAGAACGGGCTCGCGAGAGGTTTTTGGTGGCTACAGAGGCTTGCGACGGCGGAACTCCCGACCTATCTTCTGTTCTAGAAGTTTTAGGGTACAAGAGTATATATGGGTGCAGGGGGTACGTCGGAGGAGCTACGGGGGCCCCACGAGGCAGGGGGCGCGCCCGGGGGGGGGGGGGCACGGCCCCCACCCTCGTGGGCAGCATGTATCTCCCCTGACGTGCACTCCAAGTTCCCTGGGTTGCTTTCCTTTCAAAAATAACTTCTCCAGTTGATTTCGTTCCGTTTTGACTCCGTCTGATATTCCTTTTCCTCGAAACACTGAAATAGGCATAAAACAGCAAATCTGGGCTGGGCCTCCGGTTAATAGGTTAGTCCCAAAAATAATATAAAAGTGGATAATAAAGCCCAATATTGCCCAAAACAGTAGATAAAGTAGCATGGAGCAATCAAAAATTATAGATACGTTGGAGACGTATCAAGCATCCCCAAGCTTAATTCCTGCTCGTCCTCGAGTAGGTAAATGATAAAAAAGAATTTTTGAAGCGGAGTGATACTTTGGCATAATTTCAATGTAATTCTTCTTACTTGTGATATGAATATTCAGATCCGAATGATTCAAAATAAAAGAAATAGTAACACTACAAAATCAATACTAATCAAAGTAATCATGTCTTCTCAAAATAACATGGCCAAAGAAAGTTATCCCTACAAAATCATATAGTCTGGCTATGCTCCATCTTCCCCACACAAAATATTTCAATCATGCACAACCCCGATGACAAGCCAAGCAATTGTTTCATACTTATGACATTCTCAAAACTTTTTCAATCTTCACGCAATACATGAGCGTGAGCCATGGATATAGCACCATATGTGGAATAGAATGGTGGTTGTGGAGAAGACAAAAGGAGGGAAGATAGTCTCACATCAACTAGGCGTATCAATGGGCTATGGAGATGCCCATCAATAGATATCAATGTGAGTGAGTAGGGATTGCCATGCAACGGATGCACTAGAGCTATAAGTATATGAAAGCTCTACAAAAGAAACTAAGTGGGTGTGCATCCAACTCACTTGCTCACGAAGACCTAGGGCATTTGAGGAAGCCCATCATTGGAATATACAAGCCAAGTTCTATAATGAAAAATTCCCACTAGTATATGAAAGTGATAAAATGAGAGACTCTCTATCATGAAGATCTTGGTGCTACTTTGAAGCACAAGTGTGGTAAAAGGATAGTAGCATTGTCCCTTCTCTCTTTTTCTCTCATTTTTTTATTTGGGCCTTTCTCTTTTTTTTTTGGCCTCTTTTTTTTTGTCCGGAGTATCATCCCGACTTATGGGGGAATCATAGTCTCCATCATCCTTTCCTTACTTGGGACAATGCTCTAATAATGATGATCATCACACTTTTATTTTTCTTACAACTCAACAATTACAACTCGATTCTTAGAACAAGGTATGACTCTATATGAATGCCTCCGGCGGTGTACCAGGATATGCAATGAATCAAGAGCGACATGTATGAAAGAATTATGAACGGTGGCTTTGCCACAAATACGATGTCAACTACATGATCATGCTAGCAATATGACAATGATGGAGCGTGTCAAAATAAACGGAACGGTGGAAAGTTGCATGGCAATATATCTCGGAATGGCTATGGAAATGCCATGATAAGTAGGTATGGTGGCTGTTTTGAGGAAGATATATGGTGGGTGTATGATACCGGCGAAAAGTGCGCGGTATTAGAGAGGCTAGCAATGGTGGAAGGATGGGATAAAGTGCGTATAATCCATGGACTCAACATTAGTCATAAAGAACTCATATACTTATTGCAAAAATATAGAAGTTATCAAAGCAAAGTATTACATGCATGCTCCTAGGGGGATAGATAGGTAGGAAAAGACCATCGCTCGTCCCCGGCTGCCACTCATAAGGAAGACAATCAATAAATAAATCATGCTCCGACTTCATCACATAACAGTTCACCATACGTTCATGCTACGGGAATCACAAAATGCAACACAAGTATTCTTTAAATTCACAACTACTCAACTAGCATGACTCTAATATTAGCATCTCCATATCTCAAAACAATTATCAAGCATCAATCTTTTCTTAGTATTCAACACACTCATAGGAATTCTTACAAATCTTGTATGCCTAGCATATTAGGATTATTTAAGCAAATTACCATGCCATTTAAGACTCTCAAAATAATATAAGTGAAGCATGAGATTTCAATAGTTTCTATCAAAAAAATCCACCAACATGCTCTAAAAGATATAAGTGAAGTACTAGAGCAAATGACAAACTACTCCGAAAGATATAAGTGAAGATCAATGAGTAGCTAAATAATTATGCAACTATGCGAAGACTCTCTCTCATTTAATAATTTCAGATCTTGATACTTTATTCAACAGCAAGCAAAGCTAAAGAAAACTACATTGCAAGGATAGCACAACTCATGTGAAGAAGCAAAAACTAAGGCTCAACTGATACTAACCGATAGTTGTTGAAGAAGAAAGGTGGGATGCCTACCGGGGCATCCCCAAGCTTAGATGCTTGAGACTTCTTGAAATATTATCTTGGGGTGCCTTGGGCATCCCCAAGCTTGAATTTTTGTGTCTCCTTAGTTCCTCTCATATCATGGTTTCTCTTTTTTTATCAAAAGCTTCATTCACAACAAACTCAACAAGAACTCGTGAGATAGGTTAGTATAAAACAATGCAAAACCTTATCATTTTCTACTGTAGCAAATCACTAACATTATAATTCAACATTTAATACTAAATGCCTCTGCATATTTAATACTCCTATCCTCAAATAGAATCATTAAGCAAGCAAACATATGCAAACAATGCAAACATAACAGCAATCTGTCAAAACAGTATAGTCTGTAAAGAATGCAGGAGTATCTATACTTCCCTGACTCCAAAATTATGAACTAAAATTCCCACTGTAGTAAATTTATCAGAGCTCATTATGCAAAAAGATTCAACATTATATCATGCTCTGACTTTTCTAGGAAATTTTTGCAACAGCGGTAAACTTTCTGTTTTCAAACAGCAACTTGTATACTAGCAAAATAAGCATGGGAAAGGCTATCCTTGACTTCTTTATTGAAAATAAAGATGCAAAACATTAATCTAATTAACAGCAAGAAAATACTAACAAAATAAAATGACACTCCAAGAAAAACACATATCATGCGGTGAATAAAAATATAGCTCCAAGTAAAGTTACCGATGGTACGAAGACGAAAGAGGGGAGGCCTTCCGGGGCATCCCCAAGCTTAGGCTCTTGGTTATCCTTGAATATCTTGGGGTGCCATGGGCATCCCCAAGCTTAGGCTCTTTTCCACTCCTTATTCCATAGTCCATCGAATCTTTACCCAAAACTTGAAAACTTCACAACACAAAACTCAACAGAAAGCTCGTAAGCTCTGTTAGTATAAGAAAATAAAACCACCACTTAGGTAATGTAATGAACTCATTCTAAATTCATATTGGTGTAATATCTACTTTACTCAAACTTATCTATGGCTCATACCCTCCGATACTACTGATAGATTCATGAAAATAAGTAAACAACACATAGAAAATAGAATCTGTCAAAAACAGAACAGTCTGTATTAATCTGTATCAAACGTATACTTATGGAACTCCAAAAATCCTACCAAATTAGGAAGTCCTAAGCAATTCGTGTACCAATCCAGAAAAAATAATCAGATCAGAAGCACGTTTCTGTGAATTAACAAAACTAATTTACTGGGTGCAAAAGTTTCTAATTTTCAGCAGGATCAACACAACTATCACCGTAAGCTATCCTAAAGGTCTTACTTGGCACTTTATTGAAACAAAATCTATAAAACATGATTACTACAGTAGAATAATCATGTGAACACACAAAAACAGTAAGGGTAAATACTGGGTTGTCTCCCAACAAGCGCTTTTCTTTAATGCATTTCTAGCTAGGCATGATGATGACAATGATGCTCACATAAAAGATAAGAATTGAAACATAACAGGAGCATCATGAAGCATATGACTAGCACATTTAAGCCTAACCCACTTCCTATGCATAGGGATTTTGTGAGCCAATAACTTATGGGAACAATAATCAACAAGCATAGGAAGGTAAAACAAGCATAGCTTCAAGATTTTAAGCACATAGAGAGGAAACTTGATATTATTGCAATTCCTACAAGCATATATTCCTCCCTCATAATAATTTTCAGTAGCATCATGAATGAATTCAACAATATAACCAGCACCTAAAGCATTCTTTTCATGATCTACAAGCATAGAAAATTTACTACTCTCCTCATAAGCAAAATTCTTCTCATGAATAGTAGTGGGAGTATCATAAGAGACTTGAATACTAAAAATTGTTTCCACATTAGAAGAGTAATGTTCAGAAAAAGGGTGATCATAATCATGACAAGATTTGTAAATATAATCATCACTACTTTTTATAGCATAAGTTTCATCACAATAATCATCATAAGTAGCAACTTCGTTCTCATCATAATCGATTGAAACCTCTCCCAAGATAGTGGAATCACTAAATAAAGTTGACACTCTTCCAAATACACTTTCGTATTCCTCACAATAAAATTCAACATCCTCCAAAATAGTGGGATCACTACTTCCTAAAGTTGAGACTCTTCCGAACCCACTTTCATTAATATAATCATCATAGGTAGGAGGCATGCTATCATCATAACAACTTTGCATATCAAAACTTGGGATGCTAAAAATATCATCTTCATTAAACATAGCATCCCCAAGCTTGGGACAAACATTAATTCCAGCAAATATATTCTCAAATATTTCATCCCAATCAAACATAGCTTCCCCAAGGTTGGGACCTTTCATATCATAAGCATAATCACTCTCATCTTTAAAAATATTGATAGAACCAATAGTATAGAAATTATCATCATCACAATGAGTAGTAGGAGCAATATCATTTGGGAGGGATACCTTTCTACCTTTGTTGCTCCTTCTTTTCTTCTTATTCTTCTTCACATTCTGTGTGGGTTCAACCTTCCTCTTTGAGCTCCTTATTGATGAGATTGGTTGAATAGAAGGCTCCTCCTCGTTATCTGATTCATCATAAGAAATAATAGGAGGAGATTGGGAAGTCTCTTCCCTTTCATTAGTATTCTCCTCATCTTCTATTTGCTTTCTTTTCTTTATGTAATTGGCAATATAAGGATTTTCAATGCAATTCTCCGCACAATACATATAAATTTTCTCTAGATCAAAATGAAGAACTTTATCAAGGGCAAATTTTGGAATGTCCTTAGTTATACGTTTCATTGCTTCATAATCCAAAAGAAGGCTAAGCTCTTTATGATGCTCAAGGGTAATCAAATTATCACAATATTTGGAAACGACTTGATCATGAAACAAGTAGCATTGGAGCTTTAAATGACCATGTTCATTGCAAAGTTCACAAGGGGCGCGAAAAATATTGAATCTTTCAGCACATTCATCTAGCTCTTCTTGCAAAAATTTGGTTTCTAAGTACTTATGCCTCTTGCAATAAATATCTTCTCTATTTGGTGTGTTCACGCAAACATGCACTCCACAAAAGTTGACATGCTCATAAGAGATATTTTCATCATAATTAGTGCAATCATCATTAGCATCATGGATATTCAAAGAATTCGTACTAACAACATTGCAATCATGCTCATCATTCAAAGATTTAATGCCAAACAATTTAGAGATTTCTTCTTCTAGCACTTGAGCACAATAAACCTTTCCATCATACTCACGAAAGATATTAAAAAGGTGAAGCGTATGAGACAAACATAACACCATTTTTTTGTAATTTTCTTTTATAGACTAACTAGTGCTAAAACAAGAAACAAAAAGATTCGATTGCAAGATCTAAAGATATACCTTCACTTACCTAGCCTCCCCGGCAACGGCGCCAGAAAAGATCTTGATGTCTACTTCACAACCTTCTTCTTGTAGACGTTGTTTGGCCTGCAAGTGCACAGGTTTGTAGGATAGTAGAAAATTTCCCTCAAGTGGATGACCTAAGGTTTATCAATCCGTAGGAGGCGTAGGATTAAGATGGTCTCTCTCAAGCAACCCTGCAACCAAATAACAAAGAGTCTCTTGTGTCCCCAACACACCCAATACAATGGTAAATTTTATAGGTGCACTAGTTCGGCGAAGAGATGGTGATACAAGTGCAAAATATATAGTAGATATGGGTTTTTGTAATATGAAAATATAAAAACAGTAAGGTAACAAGTGGTAAAAGTCAGCGTAAACGGTATTGCAATTATAGGAAACAAGGCCTAGGGTTCATACTTTCCTAGTGCAAGTTCTCTCAACAATGATAACATAGATAGATAATATAACAAGCCTTCAACATGCAACAAAGAGTCACTTCGAAGCCACTAATAGCGAAGAACAAAGACCAAACGTAGAGATTATGGTAGGGTACGAAACCACCTCAAAGTTATTCTTTCGGATCAATCTATAAAAGAGTTTGTACTAGAATAACACCTTAAGACACAAATCAACCAAAACCCTAATGTCACCTAGATACTCCATTGTCACCTCAAGTATCCGTGGGCATGATTATACGATATGCATCACACAATATCAGATTCATCCAACCAACATAAAAGTACTTCAAAGAGTGCCCCAAAGTTTCTATCGTAGAGTCAAGAACGTGTGCCAACCCCTATGCATAGGTTCCCAATGTCACGAAACCTGCAAGTTGATCACCAAAACATACATCAAGTGGCACATGATATCCCATTGTCACCACAGATAATCACGGCAAGACATACATCAAGTGTTCTCATAAAAGACTCAATCCGATAAGATAACTTCAAAGGGGAAACTCAATTCATCACAAGAGAGTAGAGGGGGAGAAACATCAAGATCGTGCCATAGAGGGAACACGAGAGAAAACACGAGAGAGAGAGAGAGAGAGAGAGATCAAACACATAGCTACTGGTACATACCCTCAGCCCCGAGGGTGAACTACTCCCTCCTCATCATGGATAGCGCCGGGATATGAAGATGGCCACCGGTGATGGGATCCCCCTCCGGCAGGGTGCCGGAACGGGCTACTGAGAGGTTTTTGGTGGCTACAGAGGCTTGCGGCGGCGGAACTCTCGATCTATCTTCTGTTCTGGAAGTTTTAGGGTACAAGAGTATATATGGGTGCAGGGGGTACGCCGGAGGAGCTACGGGGGCCCCACGAGGCAGGGGGCGCGCCCGGGGGGGCGCCCCCACCCTCGTGGGCAGCCCGTATCTCCCCTGACGTGCACTCCAAGTTCCCTGGGTTGCTTTCCTTCCAAAAATAACTTCTCCAGTTGATTTCGTTCCGTTTTGACTCTGTCTGATATTCCTTTTCCTCGAAACACTGAAATAGGCATAAAACAACAAATCTGGGATGGGCCTCCGATTAATGGGTTAGTCCCAAAAATAATATAAAAGTGGATAATAAAGCCCAATATTGCCCAAAACAGTAGATAAAGTAGCATGGAGCAATCAAAAATTATAGATACGTTGGAGACGTATCAAAGACCTCGGTGAAGCTGCTTACATATTGGGCATCAAGATCTATAGAGATATATCAAGACGCTTAATTGGACTTTCACAAAGAACATACCTTGATAAAGTTTTGAAAAAGTTCAAAATGGATCAGGCAAAGAAAGGGTTCTTGCCTGTATTACAAGGTGTGAAGTTGAGTCAGACTCAATGCCCGACCACAGCAGAAGATAGAGAGAAAATGAAAGATGTTCCCTATGCTTCAGCCTTAGGCTCTATCATGTATGCAATGTTGTGTACCAGACCTGATGTATGCTTAGCAATAAGTTTGGCAGGGAGGTACCGAAGTAATCCAGGAGTGGATCACTGGACATTGGTCAAGAATATACTGAAATGCCTGAAAAGGACTAAGGATATGTTTCTCATTTATGGAGGTGACAAAGAGCTAGTCGTAAATGGTTACGTCGATGCAAGCTTTGACACTAATCCGGATGATTCTAAATCACAAAGCGGATACGTGTTTATATTGAACGGTGGAGCTGTCAGTCAGTGCAGTTCTAAACAAAGCATCGTGGCGGGATCTACATGCGAAGCGGAGTACATAGCTGCTTCGGAAGCAGCAAATGAAGGAGTCTGGATGAAAGAGTTCATTTCCGATCTAGGTGACGTACCTAGTGCATCGGGACCAATGAATATCTTCTGTGACAATACTGGTGCAATTGCCTTGGCAAAGGAATCCAGATTTCACAAGAGGACCAAGCACATCAAGAGATGCTTCAATTCCATCCGGGACCAAGTCCAGGTGGGAGACATAGAGATTTGCAAGATACATATGGATCTGAATGTTGCAGACCCGTTGACTAAGCCTCTTCCACGAGCAAAACATGATCAGCACCAAGACTCCATGGGTGTCAGAATCATTACTGTGTAATCTAGATTATTGACTCTAGTGCAAGTGGGAGACTGAAGGAAATATGCCCTAGAGGCAATAATAAAGTTATTATTTATTTCCTTACATCATGATAAATGTTTATTATTCATGCTAGAATTGTATTAACCGGAAACATGATACATGTGTGAATACATAGACAAACTTAATGTCACTAGTATGCATCTACTTGACTAGCTCATTAATCAAAGATGGTTATGTTTCCTAACCATAGACATGAGTTGTCATTTGATTAACGGGATCACATCATTAGGAGAATGATGTGATTGACTTGACCCATTCCGTTAGCTTAGCACTTGATCGTTTAGTATGTTGATATTGCTTTCTTCATGACTTATACAAGTTCCTATAACTATGAGATTATGCAACTCCTGTTTACCAGAGGAACACTTTGTGTGCTACCAAACGTCACAATGTAACTGGGTGATTATAAAGGAGCTCTGCAGGTGTCTCCAAAGGTACATGTTGAGTTGGCATATTCCGAGATTAGGTTTGAGAGGTATCTCTGGGCCCTCTCGGTAATGCGCATCAATATAAGCCTTATAAGGAATGTAGCTAATGAGTTAGTTACGGAATGATGCATTACGTAATGAGTAAAGAGACTTGCCGGTAACGAGATTGAACTAGATATTAGGATACCGACGATCGAATCTCGGGCAAGTAACATACCGATGACAAAGGGAACAACATATGTTGTTATGCGGTTTGACCGATAAAGATCTTTGTAGAATATGTAGGAGCCAATATGAGCATCCAGGTTCCGCTATTGGTTATTGATCGGAAATGAGTCTCGGTCATGTCTACATAGTTCTCGAACCCGTAGGGTCCGCACGCTTAAGGTTTTGATGACAGTTATATTATGAGTTTATGAGTTTTGATGTACCAAAGTTTGTTTGGAGTGCCGGATGAGATTACAGACATGACGAGGAGTCTCGAAATGGTCGAGACATGAAGGTTGATATATTGGAAGCCTATATTTGGATGTCGGAAGTGTTCCGGGTGAAATCAGGATTTTACCGGAGTACCGGGAGGTTACCGGAACCCCCCGGGGGCTTAATGGGCCTTCATGGGCCTTAGTGGAGAAGAGGAGAGGAGGCCAGGGCAGGGCGCCGCGCCCCTCTCCCCCCTAGTCCGAATAGGACAAGGAGAGGGGGGCGGCGCCCCCTCCCCCTTTCCTTCCTTTCTCCCTCCTCCTTCCCCCCTTCTCCTAGTCCAACAAGGAAAGGAGGGAGTCCTACTCCCGGTGGGAGTAGGACTCCCATTGGCGCGCCCCTCCTTGGCCGGCTGGCCCCTCCCCCTTGGCTCCTATATATACGGGGGCAGGGGTGGCACCTCTAGACACAACAATTGATCTCTTGATCTCTTAGCCGTGTGCGGTGCCCCCCTCCACCATAGTCCTCGATAATATTGTAGCGGTGCTTAGGAGAAGCCCTACAATGATAGAACCTCAAGATCGTCACCACGCCGTCGTGCTGAAGGAACTCTTCCCTGACATTCTGCTGGATCAGAGTACGGGGATCGTTATCGAGCTGAACGTGTGCTAGAACTCGGAGGTGCCGTAGTTTCGGTGCTTTATCGGTCGGGCCGTGAAGACGTACGACTACATCAACCGCATTGTTCTAATGCTTCCGCTTCCGGTCTACGAGGGTACGTGGACAACACTCTCCCCTCTCGTTGCTATGCATCACCATGATCTTGCATGTGCGTAGGAATTTTTTTGAAATTACTACGTTCCCCAACACATATGATCTTCACCTGCAATTTTAGCAGAACTTGCTGGACCAAACTTGGTATTCAATAGCCCCCCTTGATAACTGTCTCACCGCCCTCAAATTGAACAGAGACTCATGGCCTGGCCCATTCTTCATGGAAATTTTCCTCACTGCTGGTTGGAGCCTATGGAAGGAGAGGAATAACAAGCACTTTCAAGGAGTTGAACCTACTATTGGGTCCTGGTTTTCACGCTTCAAAGACGACCTGGGTAAACTCCAACATAGAGTCAAGGAAGCCCATAGAGGCTCATTTGTAAACCTTTGTACTGCTCTAGGTTGATTCTTTCTAACTCTTTCTTACTTGACACCTCCTGTGGAGAGCTGGTAGTCTACCTCCTCCCTAAGCCATGGGGAGGGGGAGTAGATGGATAGTTGAGTTTTACACTTTATATGTCTAATATAAAGGTGCCCCATAAAAATCACAGTGGGAGTTCTCTCCTACTATCAATTTCCTCAAAAAACAAATAGGGAACAAAACATACTCGTTCCCCCTGGATGGGTTGTGGAACTTCTCCGCCTTCTCCCCACCTTCGAAGGAAGCCAATCCGGCTCGAACGGAGACTAGATCTGTGGGGGGAAGAAATCCCCGGGTCTGCAGCTTCACCAGTTGGCCGTGGGATACAGAACACTTTTCCCAATCACCCTGTTTGGGGCCGTGAGAGCAGGAGGAGGAGCTGGGAGCGCTAGCTATGTTGGGGTGGTTTCTGCGGGCAAGCTCCGAGGATTCCTCGTTTGGGGAGATGGTGTGGATTAGATCTAAAGAGACAATTTTCTCACATGGTCAGGGTGGTAAATGCAAAAATGCCCCGACCTCTCGCATTCGCTCGACACGTGGAAGTTGAAATCATGAAGATGCAGAAGCCGAGGAGTGCGACTTTAAATGGAAAGCCAGATACCACTCTTTAATTCAGGTACTTTGAAGTATTCGAAGAAGGAACCCGCCTTGCAATGCCGAAGACAATCTGTGCGCCGGAATCATCGTCATTGAAGCCTGGTTTGGGGGCTACTGAGGGAGTCCTGGATTAAGGGTCCTCGGACAGCCGGACTATATACGTGGGTTGGACTGTTGGACTATGAAGATACAAGATAGAAGACGTCTTCCCGTATGCGGGCGGGACTCTCCTTTGCGTGGAAGGCAATCTTGGCGATTCGGATATGTAGATTCCTTTCTCTGCAACCGACTTTGTGTAACCCTAGCCCCCTCAGGTGTCTATATAAACCGGAGGGTTTAGTCCGAAGGACAACAATCATAACCTCATAGGCTAGACTTCTAGGGTTTAGCCATTACAATCTCGTGGTAGATCAACTCTTGTAATACTCATATTCATCAAGATCAATCAAGCAGGAAGTAGGGTATAACCTCCATAGAGAGGGCCCAAACCTGGGTAAACATTGTGTGCCCCCGCCTCCTGTTACCATTAAGCTTGGACGCACAGTTCGGGAACCCCTACATGAGATCCGCCGGTTTTGACACCGACACTTGGATCTGCTCAATGGCCTTGATCTTGTCGGGATTAGCTTTGATTCCTCGGTGGGACATGAAGAACCCAAGTAGCTTGTCAGAGGGAACACCAAACACACACTTCTTTGGGTTGAGCTTCAAGTTGATCTTGCACAGATTTGCAAACGTCTCCTCCAAATCCTGGATAAGAGTTGCTCTGTCCTTGGTTTTGACCACAATGTCATCCATATAAGCTTCAATGTTTCTGCGCAGCTGTGGCTCAAACCCAATCTAGACTGCCCTTGCAAAAGGAGACCGGCACTTTTTAATCTGAATGGCATGTGGATAAAACAGTATGTACCACATGGGCTGATGAACGAGGTCTTCTCTTCGTCTTCCTTGGACATGAAGATCTGGTGATATCCAGAATAGGCATCCAGGAAGGAGAGCACGTCACAACCTGAAGTGGAATCCACAATCTGATCAACGCGCAGCAAGGGAAATGGGTCCTTCAGGCAAGCCTTGTTGAGATCTGTGAAATCTATGCAAAGCCTCCATTTCCCGTTAGCCTTCCGGACCACTACTGGATTTGCTAGCCAAGTGGGATGTAGCACTCCTCTGACTAAACCAGCTGCCTCAAGCTTCTTGATGTCCTCTGCAATGAACTGCTGCCTCTCCAAGGCCTGCTTCCGAACTTTCTGCTAAACAGGTCTGGCATGTGGGTAGACATCAAGGTGGTGCTCGATTACCTCCCTGGGAACACCGGGGATATAGAATGGTTGCTAGGTAAACACATTGATATTCGCCCGCAGGAAGGCAATGAGCGCGCATTCCTATTTTTCATCGAGGGTGGCGCTGATGGTAAAGGTACCATCAACGCCAGCCAGCCCTGTCGGGACCTTCTTCACTTGTGGAGTTGAAACCTTGGTCCTTTTGTTATTGGAACTCTCTGGCAAATCATCAACAGGCGGAGCACACTCCGAAGAGGTACGCTTCCCAGATTCTTTGCCAGCGTCCCTGTTGTCCTTCTTCTTTCCTCTGCTTTCCTTGACGGGAACTGATGCTGTCGTTTCCTCCGCCTCGATCGCGTCCCAGTACATCTTGTCCACCGAAATGATTGTGTCCTTCTCATCCGATGGGATGGAGATGATTCCAAGTGGCACAGGCATCTTCAAGGTATTGTAGGCATAGTGCGATGCTGCCATGAACTTGGCCAGGGCTGGTCGTCCAAGGATCCCATTGTACGGCAAGGGGAGGTCGACCACATCAAACACAATCTTTTATGTACGATAGTTCATTTCTCCTCCAATCATCACATGCAACGTGATCTTTCCCTTCGGATGACTCCTACCGGGATTAACTCCTTGAAACGTGTCGGTGACCTCTAGCTCCTCTTCTACTATCTGAAGCCTGCTGATAACCTTTGGGGAAATCAGGTTCAACCCGGCCCCGCCGTCCACCAATATCCCCTACAAAAAAATACACTTCTGTGATGATACCTGTTTGTCAGAGTAGGTCACATTTTCTGTTATGCATGTACATCCATGATGATTTTATGACAGAATCAAGATAGTCATACATGTGTTGTCGTAGAAGTGTTCCATGACATTACCAAAATTATCATCACGGAAGTGTCCACTTCCATGATGATATATCGTGCATCATGGAAGTGCTTTTGTCAAGGGTGACCGACATGTGGCATCCACCATAAAGGGTCACCGTTAAGCTATCGGGTCTGGTTTTGGATCCGATAACCCGCTAACAGCCACGACCAATGGGGATTTTCCACGTGTAAATTTATCATTGGCTGGAGGAACCACATGTTGGCCCACCGTTGGGACAGATTTCATCCACTCATTGGACCGAAGTCTCGTACGATACGTCGACACGTGCCACGGCCCAACAGAGGACCATTTCGATGAAAAAGGCCGTCCCGTTTGACTTGGTTAAAAGGTAGTGGGCCGGCCCACGGAAAGCCTGTTAATGGCATGTTCGCATATAGCCCATTTACAGCCCGCTACTCACGGCCCGTTATGGCCTACCGGAATTTGGCCTAGTAGCGTCATCTGGGCCATCCAATATGAATCCAGCCCGTTGTAACTTCCAGTCCATGTATGTCCCATGACGTCTTTCGGCCCATATGAGTACCTTTGTAACTCTTGGCCCATTAACGGCCCATGGTGAAACCGGCCCATAATGAATAGTGTATCACTTTCTACCCATTAACGACCCATTATTCCATTGGGCCGTTTTCAGCCCGTGTTACCTTTCGGCCATCTCAGGGCCCACTTATTCTTGGGATCATTTCTAGCATTCGGTTACTTAGGGCCCGTTACTGGCCTTTTCTGCTTGTGGGCCAAATTCGGCCTGTGGTTATAGTCGGCCCGTTTGTGGCCCGTTAATTCGTTGGGCCGTTTTCATAGCGTCATCAAATACGGCCTATTAACGGCCCATTATGGTCAGGCCATAAAACGTACGATTTCCACTCTAGCCCGTTTAAGGCCCATTTTGTGGACCGTTATTGGTCCATGAATAGTACAACCCATATGTTTGGCGAAACGATGATACGGCCCGTACAAGGGCCATAGATTAGACGGCCCGTAGAAGGCCCATGGATCCTATGGCCCATAGAAGGCCCATTGATCGTCCGACCCCTAGAAGGCCCATGGATCGTACAGCCCGTGGAGGGCCATGGTCACTACAAAAGGTAGTAGGACCATCATTACAATAGTCCATGTGGTGCCATTGTTATTGTGGCCTAGTTATAAAAATAGGCCACCAAAAAAACGCGGAAAAAGAACTGCAGTGACTACAAGAAAACAACTAAACAAAACAATAAGTAAATAAATAAGCAAGCAACTAACGCTAGCCTATTATAGCTATTACACATATTACATCCACTAGGCATCAAAGTTCGCCACCAGTGCAAATATAGGGAACAAAGCAACATATTACATACACTAGTCGTCTAAGTTGCCTAGCAGTGCAAATAAACGCGGCAGCAAAACAAGTCCATAACTGAAACAACTTCAGAAGAGCTCAAGAAACGTTATCCTGGGTATCCGCCATGCTGGCAATAAGCTTATTAGCTTTGTCCTTTTGGCACTAAAAATCCTCCAATGCTTGTTGTTGCACCAGAAAGTATGCATTTGAATGCTGCAGGGACTTCCATAGTCCTTCGGCTTCTTGTCGCAGCACCGCTGATCGATGTCTTTCAGCTTGTAGTTGAGACTCAAGAAACCGAACTGATTCAGACAGTGAGTTTGAATAGCTTGTGCCAGCGGTAGTGGCCACTAACTCGAACACTAAACCAAGACAGGACTTTGGGGTTGTCTCACTGTCTTCAAGATACTTTTCCTTAGCTGTTTTATCAGCTCTGTTGGAGACCAACAAGGATGTCTCACTATCCTGAACCTTATCTGCATTACTTCCTTTACCATTGCTTAATAAGGCACTCTTCCCCAATATTCTGTCAACAATCTAAAAGAAGAAACAAGCAGACACGTAACAGTTTTAGCATGTACTAGTATATGAAACTCATCTCGCTGAACCAGTTCATTAGTAAGGTGGACAGGATTAAACTACGAAGTCTTCTATTGCCAAGTAGTACATATAAAAGCATCAAACAAACATATATCTATGTCCTATGGTCACTGCATTGTCTTGCCAAATCAAAATAGAGACACGGTTCAAATCATATCAGTTCAAGACAAAGCAGCACTGAAAGAATACAAAGCGTGGGAAACTACACGACACAACAAAATTTCAGATGGGTACCACAAGTCTACATGTACAACAACACTATTGGCTCTGTTGTGATGCGAGTAATGTGCATGATATGAGAGTCAACTATATACACGAATTGAAATTGAAATCAACAGAGCTATTTATAAGAGCAAACCTGTTAAAGAAACATGCGTAAACATACCTCTTGTGCAATTGGAGTTTCGATTTGATCCTTCAATTTAAAAATAAATTTGTATGAGTAAACACAGTGATACAAGAGCAAAGCAGTATGCACGATAGCAATGGAATCTTAAATGAGAACAATTGTTCTTCAGGTTTAAGCACTTGTTCTACATGAACAGAGTACAATAAGAAGCGGGCATATAGTACTTAAAAATAAAAAATGATCTCATAGACCTTACCACATTCTTGGTTCAGGACTAGTACAGAACAAGGAGTTCCCAGTCATCGTCCAGTAAATGTGTCTCAGGAGAACGTAAGGGAATTTGATGAGTTTCTTTTCCACTGAAGTACGTTTTCTTCAGGCAATTCTGGTACTGCCACCAAGCATTCTTGAATATAGTAGAGGTATTAGCACAGGTTACCTCATCATGTGTTTCCAAATCGGTCCTTCTCTATAGAGAAAATGGGAAAAATTGTTGTATTATAACCATCATGGAGGTAGAATGTATGGGACAAAGCAAAGTAATTGCCATGAATAACATTACTAACACATAACACCTGAGAAACACCTGCAACTGACATTTTCCTTCATCTTCAGTATAATATTTCCATGATGGGAAGATACACACATAGGATTTAACAACATCAAATGCGATAGATGCTAAACTATGAATGGCTGGTTGTGCTTCCTCCATGGGAATAGGTGTACTTACTGGTGGAGTTGGGGTTCACCATGGTAGTATTGGCACTTTGGGCACTAGAGTTGCCTTACTAACTGCTCTTGTTTGGGAGCTCTATGGTGGAGATGGTGTTGTGTCAACAGGAACTAGGTTACTATCTGCTGGGGTTGGGGTTAGATTGGGTGAAGCTAGTTCTCTGTCCATCGCGGTAGGGGTACAATCTGCGAGTGTCTGGGTTATGTGTGGTAGGGCTGGTTCTCGTGCTTGTCCAATCGGGGTGCTATCTCCACCAAGAGGTAGCACTGTTTTATTTGAAGACCTTTTTTTACTCTGCTAGATACTGCCATCACCCGCTCCAATTCAAATGGCTGATAAACAGGAAACATAGTTGAATGTACAGACATTGTATGAGAGACCAATGCAATAGATAGTGTGGAAAAAAGAGGGATGAAATAGTTGACATGTATATTGTTTAACTAAAAAGGATAGCATGATATAATTTCACACATATGATGTCTATATAAACTGGATAGCATAGCATGACGTAATTGAAAGATATGATGACTAACTAAACATGATGACATGAGATAATTATATGATGTCTTTAGTAAACAGGTTTGCATGAAATAATTCACATACATGTTATCTAAGTAATCAGGATCGCGTGATTTAATTCACATATGTGATTTATATGCTAAGCAGAGGGCATTCGCATATATGATGTCTGAACTAAGAACATGGTGTTGAATATTGTGTACATGATGTCTAAACTATGCAATGCAAGACACCATATGCATGATATGAGTAGTATAACTATGCCAAAGTTAGAGCATACACCTCGGTGGGGGAATAGGACTGGTTCTTCCTCTAAATCCATCTCTAAGGAGCTATCGGGAACTAACAAGAGATCTACTTTGACAGGTAGCACTGTCTGCTTTGAAGACCTTATTTTCACTCAAATTTTTTCCTTCACCCACTCAAATGGCTGATTCACAGGAAGAGTAATTTAATGTACAAACATTATCGACAAATGGAAATGTAATGAAGAAAAGGATGGGCTATCATTCAAATATATGATGCCTGGTAAAACAGGATGGCATTGCATATCTCACATATATTATGGCTGGCTAAAAGAGATGGGACTGCATAATTCCCATATATGATATGGAAACTAAACAGGTGGCATTACAGAACATGTGTAAACTAAGCAGATGATAGATATTATGTCGAAAGTAGGCACTTCGAGGAAACATATGCATGATATGACTAACATCATCATGCCAAGTTAGAGCAAACACCTTGGGGGTTAAATAGGAGTGGTCAGCTGTGTCTGAATCCGCCTCAGAACAGATATCTTCCTCTGGATTACAATCTGGGGAGGGTTTGCCATTGAACCCACCATGGAGCGATGTCTGCATGACACTGTATTGCCGCGCAAAACTCTTCTCTTTTTCTCTACATGTTCAGCATGACTGTGTAAAATATCTGACATGCATACCAAAAAAATATAGTGAGATTATGTAAGGAGAGCATGCAGAAATCTAGAGTGATGGTAATAACCAATGGATGGATACAAAAATACTGATAGCAGGCTGATGATAGCTTTAATTCAATAAAAATATAGATGATGATTGCTTTACTATTTCTTTCCCACCCAAGATGAACAACATAAGCAGGTATAATATTCATTGCTGCCTTGATATGTGCCAGAAAATAGACAGAGATACTATTCATTGCTGCCTCGATATGTGCCCCACAGCTAATTTTAAAACTCAAGTTTGAACATTAATTTGTACCTGACTTGGAGTCCAAGAGGTGAACAGGACGATAAAATAGCAGGTAATATTAAGCAATTTATAATATAAGAAGGAACAAAAGAGTGCGACCTCTCTTGTGGACCCGTGTACTCCTCAGGTTCATCTGCTGAGTCGATGATGGTGATGCCGTTGTGGTGGATGCAGCGGCAGGGAAGGAGATCTGAGGTGGCGAAAGACAGTCAGGAGTCGTGATGTCTGGTTTGGTGGATGCTTCTGTCAATGGAGCAGCTCAGGTGAGGTCGACGACGTCGCGGCAGGAGAAGTACAAACCACTCAAAGTTTTGTTCAACACCTACGTGTAACTGAAGTAATTCTGTAAGGGCTCCTTTGGCTTGCAGGATTCTAAAAACACAAGGATAGGAAGCACACCGGAATAGGATAGGAATGCACGTGGGAAACAGAGCATTTGTACACATAGGTCTGTCAACTTGGGTGTTTGGTTCACAAGAATTGGAAGAGCAGAGGAATGCAAAGAAACATGGCCATATTAAAGTGAAACCATATGAAAGCGTGTACAGTTAGAATGTTATTCTACCACTAATGCACTTGGTCTTCTTTTGATGCATATGATTTTGAAAAGTAGGTCCAGGTGGATGTTTTGATCCATTCCTTTAAACAAAATGCATGAATAATTGAATAGTAGAGTGCCATAGGAAAATTTCCTATTGCTATATTTTTTCCTTCAGTTTTTCCTTTAAACCAAAATAGCCCTAATGGATGGACATGAACATAGAGTAATAAGTGATGCAACAAGTGCACAACCTCTTTGACATAGCCGTGCCGACCTCGGCATAATTAGGTTGGTCGCCGAAGAAGTTGAGGTAGAGGTGGTTGTCGGAGGTGTGGAGGAAGATCTGAGGAATCTATAGACTGCGTCTAGGGCACTGCTCTGTTGTGATGGATGGTTCCGTCATTGGAGCAGCTGCGGCGAGCCGTAAGACGTCGAGGCTAAAGCAGTACAAGACAGACATCATTAATCTCAAGTGGGATTCTAATAGCATCTCCAATAGATGATGTAAAATACATTACCAAGAGTGATAGATGTAAAATTTACATCACCAAAAAACACCTAACTACAACAAATGAGGTAAAAACTGTTGACTTTGGACTTAACTGTCGAAACTGAAATTTACTGTGGAATCTGAATGTTACTGTCGAAACTGAACGCACTAGTAGCAGAGAGGCACTTCACATGTAGTTTAGGCCGCTCGAGCACTAGTAGTAGAGAAACAGTGATCTAAATCAGTAGGCGATCAATGGGTAACATCGTAGCAGATAGCAGCCGGAGTAGCAGCACCTAGAGGAACAGCGCGAACTAGAGCCAAAGCAGCAACTCATGTAGCTGTTGCAGCCCGTGTACTAGCATCAGCAGCGCGAGCGCGAGCAAGAGCATAGTAGCAGCACGAGCGAGGGGGAGAGCAGAGAGGCAGCGCGAGCAAGCGAGCGAGGACCGGAGTAGCAACAGCAGCAGCAGTGCGAGCAAGCGAGCGAGCGCCGGAGCGGCAGCAGCGCGAGCGAGCGAGTGAGCGAGTGCTAGAGCAGCAGCAGTGCGAGCGAGTGAGAGCCGGAGTAGCAGCAACAAATCCTGCTGGTATGGACGCTGCCGCTGAAGGGGGCTCACGCTGTGGGAGATCCGCCGTGGAGATGTCGCCCGTGGCGCCGGCTTCGAGGTAGCGGCGCCATGGGGGTAAGGGATGGAGCACCGTCGATGTCGGGAGGCCAAGTTAAGGAGAAGGTGCGATGCGATGAGTGTACAACCTCTTTGGTGGCGCCGAGTAGGCCTCGGCTTCATCCGAGGAGTCGGTGAGGATGTTGCGGTTCCGGTGAAGCAGGTTAAGGCGGTGTTGTGGGGATGGAGCAGCCATGATAGAGGAGGCGATCATCGGAACAGATCCTTGGAGGTGGAGGACGGGGCGGCTGAACCGGCAGGACGACGGATCCTCATCCAGGGAGGTGGATGAGGGATGTCAAGCTATTGCGGTGGACGACGTCGTCGGGGAAGAGGCTCTGGCTGGTTAGCGGTGAGGTGGCGGGAGGAGGAGGGTGGGGTTTCGCAGCTGGAGCAGAGAGGTTATGGCGGACTGGGATTTTGAATGGCGAAAAGGAGGTGATGGGAGGGGGGACCATGACTTAGGGACGCGCTTTTCCAAAATGTAGGGTGTGTTACAAAAGTACCCCCACCGATTTGAACTAGCGGCCCTTTCGGCTCAAGGTTGGAAGGGGGATTTCGCGTGTAGGGATTTGGTAGCTGGAGGGAGTTTTCGCGCGCGTTGTAATTTCGGGATAGTAAGGCATGGGTTGTGAAGGCGCGAGTTTTGGGAGCACGATATCGGAATTTTCAGGGTATAACAAGGCGTGGGTTGAATTCTAGGTACAAGCCTAATGTGTAATATTGTATGTACCAAATAAATCGCACTTCCCTCAATGAAAAAACCAAAAAAATAAAGCTATTCACAGCACACAAAGAGAGAGTTTTGTCCCGTTTTATTGTACAAATGCTATTCAAAGCTACGTATGAATCCATGTTATGTCCAATTAATTTTTTTTGCTATCTCTATAATGTATGTAACCTACTCATACCAACATTTTAGTGCATTCCAGATATCTATACTACCACTGCAATTCGAACTAGATTTGAATTTGTTTCTCTATTTGAATAAGAATCTACAATCATGATTGTTGCCAACTTAAACCATCATTCATGTATTATCTTAACAACACACCACATGATTACTATAGAGATAGATATGAACTCGAATTCAAAATTTTGAACACACCTCATGTTGATTCCAAATAATAGTACATTTGATGTACTAACTAGATACTCATGATCTAAACCATGTTCCATATGTACACCATGTTTATCACACAAGGTATAGTGCCCCACCCCCTACATTATATTTAGCCCTGAGTTGCAAAAGCCACACATTATCCCAAATTATAATCAATGTTATGTATATTATATGTAGTATAACATGTTAATAACCACACCATGTGTATCACCATTATATATAGTCATTCATGCATGTGTCGGTTTAAAACACTATGATATCTTCTTCAAATATCTGAATCCACTTTTTTATAATGAATTATGATCTTTGTTCGTCTTTTACACCTTCACGATCCTCTTCTCTTTGTAGCTAGCTAGAGCTAACTTTCTATCGTGCATATGCACACGCCCGCCCCCTCTCACTCTCCCACAATGTCCCCTCTATCGTGCACATTCATTTCTCTTTAGGTCGTTCACCCATGATGTGTGTAGGCCGCCTGGCTCCTTCTTTCCAGCACACACCGGTCGATATAGCTCTGTAGCCAAGTGTGCCTACCACAAACACACACTTCCCCTCTTTTCTTCTCACCGTCCATGCCTCCCTATGTCGAATACGGTTCCATGCAGGTGCACACTCCCGCCTCTCTTTTCATCTATCTCATACTCACACACTCCTTCCCTCTCGACATAGTAGGCCTCGTGCACCACCTCCTAGCCGCACCCCTCTCCACATGTCTGTCTCTCCGGACCTTATTTGCTTCTAACACATGCATGCATGTATACATATCGATCTCCCTACATATAGCTAGCTAGGTCGACTATAATTCTTTTTCCCCACGCACCGATCAACTTACCTCACTAGTTATGTCTCTCCCTTTCTCGAACACATGACGATTGATCTTCCTATGCAGTTACGTCCAGTTACCACAACCATATCGTCCCCCCTCATCATCCTTGCATACCTCCCGACCCGTCTCTCACACGCACGTGCATAGATAGACAGACATCCCCTCTCTTATTGATATTGCACTCGTACCCTCCGTTTGTCTAGCAGGCCTCTCCCACCATTTGTGAGAAGCAACTCCACCACCAACCCTCTGACACTCTACCTTTGTCTTTCTCCAAACCTTATTCCTCTGCTACACATATGCATGGATGTCAATCGATCTTCCACATTACATAGCTAGGTCCCTCTCCTTCTCCACACATATACTAGTCGATCTACCTCTCTATAGTTAGGTCTCAACCCTCTACCCCTCCCCCGCACACCGATAGTCGAACGTTATAGGTAGGTATCCATGCCATAGAGAAAAACTGCACCTCTGCCCTCTCACATTCCAGTAGGCCAGCCGCCCTGTATCTTTGATGTGGGCAAACACAAATTCGATGGCACTCTTTATCGATCATGCACCCACACACTTCATCCCTGTTATCGATTCTATCGACATCTCACACCGATGATCCCTCCACTATCTTCTCGTGGATCGCCCCGTCTATATATGATATATCCATTACTCTGTTTCACACACATTGCATATGTTACATTTTTTCATTGAGATATCATCGACACATTGCCTCTGTTTTTCCCAAACCATCTCTCTCACACCCACCCACGAACGTACCTACACCTAAAGAGGAGGTGCACGCACGGCGCACGTACTCATGTCTCGTTCTCGACCACACCCGCAGGGGTACACAGTGGAGTTCATTTGACGTGTGTAGCGGTTGTTTGCTCGAAGGAGGGTCCTGTACCACGCGTAGACCGAACAAAGTTTGACTTGACGCATTAGTATTAAATAAAGTTATATTCCTCAATGGCACGTACAGAATATAAAACGATTGTCGTCGGGAAAAAAGAAAAATCCGCTCCACTATATACAATGGAGCCTGCCTGCCAGGGTTTGTCTCTCGTCACACTGTCTCACACAAGGCGGAGGTGGCCTCTCTCTCTCTCACACCATTGGTCACTGATCCAGCCGCATCCCGTCCGCCGGCGGAAAGGGAGGATGTGCATTGTTTCTCCGTTCGACAGCGTTGAGGCGGCACGTCCCAATCTGCGGTACCCGTTGTTCTTCCTGACCAAACTCCGGCGCGGTAGGTCCTTCGCCACTTGCTCCCTACCGCAGTATGGGCAGATCCCGGCCGCTGGCACTCTCCTAGTTACACCCCGATGACCCTCATGTACAGCTTCCTCCGGCCTTGCTCCATTGCCCATCTTCCCACATTGCTGCATGTGGAAAATCCTACATGTGGATCTTCTTTAGTTGTTTTCTTAAAACATATCTCAGCCGGCGTATTTTCCATCTTGCAATCTCATCCTCAAACCATTTTTGATAAACCACCATGCTGCTATCTTTCCCTTATTACATGGAATATGCTTCTTTTTTTGTCAGCGTATGTATATTCAACTCGTGTTATTGGGCAGTAATTGTTTCCTTTCTACCTCCTTTTGCAAACAGGGCTATCCATTTCACCTCGTTGCTATTGCGACCTTTTGGTGAACTGCACAAATCATTTTTTCCTTAAGAGCATTTTGTGCAGTTCCGCCAAAATGTCACACGGACAACGTTTTTACATTTCTATGGGACTGCAGAAAGGGAGATTGGTTTTGCTATCCTCCTCATCCAACTCCGTCCCTAATCTTCTCCAACAAGTAATTAGTCCTAAAGAGAGATCGCAAAGGTGATTAGCTTCTATTTGTGTGTGTTATGTTTCATCATCTGGTTCCACTATTATTGTAATCACACAGACTAAATATCTTTGCAAACAGGGATGATCAGCTCGACTTTAGTGGAGCTGCATAAAATGATCGGATTGTGATGTTGCTCCATACACCTATTTTTTGGCTACATAGCTGGGTGAAACTAGCTGCCAACCAATGAACATTGTTCCCAGGAAATGGAGCCATGCCTACGAACAACATCGATCAATTATTTATTTTTCTTTATTTGTACACCTTCTCACAACTTTGTCTTCAGTTGTGATGTGAATATTGGCGCTGATTTGCGAACCATTAAGATGCATTAGCAGCCGTGGTTGTTTCATTTGTATTTGATGATGGAATGTTGTAACGAGACGTTATTGAGGCAAGAGGACACATGAATCCTAAGTTGAAATCTTCATTGCATCACAATACAATTTCATTAGGCTAGCCATAGTGGACGTAACTTAAGTAGTAACATAACATATCCCAAGAAAAATTTGCTTATGTGGCATGGAGTTAATGAGGAAAGAGATGCTTGTGGTAACATAATATGTTACTGTAACATAACACACCCCGGGGTAAAATGAGTATATATATATATATATCAATTATTGAAGACTTACATGTTACCATCCATATGTTTACTACCCAGTATGAAGGTAGTAACAGAGACTACTCCCTCCTTCTATCTATATAGGGCGTAATGTGTTTTCCAAGACCACCTTTCACTATTGATAAGATTAATAGTACATGTGATGTATAATGTGAAAATTATATCATTGGAAGCTCCTTTCACATACGAATTTGATGGTATGCTTTGTGTAACTTGCATGTCATATATTACTGCTCTAACATTTGGTCAAAGTTAGCCTCAAAAAATGCGTTAGGCCCTTTATAGATGGAAGGAGGGAGTAGTAACATATGCATGTTACTAGTCTAAGTTACTCCCCACTATGGCCAGCCTCATGCTGGAAAATCATGCGTACATATAAACAAATCCTGAAGGATTGATAGCAATGCCAGAAACAATTCAACTTTGTTTCGCCGAGATGTGGGACATCCTTCATCCGGCTCCACCTGCCATGAAGCAATATTGAGTGCACAATTTCAGGGAAGATTCACCCCGTTCGTTGCGCCACAGCAATAATGACTAGTGGGTAGTCAAATCAAAGAGCCCCGCCTTCGCCATAGTAAGTTGCTCGGACGAAGAAACCATCATTTCTCTCTTTGTTGAATCCACTGCTATTCGAGTATTCCCAGAGTAACAAGTTGCTCGGGCAAAAAAACCACCACTTCACCTTTCCCATAGTAAGTACTACCTCTTTTTTATTCTAGAAAAAACCACATGGGAATATTGGACGATAGCAGCACAACAACTGACTCAAAAATCAAAACCAACCAGTGAACTACTACTAATGGTCAGCGTTTGCTAGTATCATGTACTCCGTCTGTCCATGTATATAGGGCTTAATGTGTTTCCAAGTCTAACTATGGCCCTGTTTGAATCCATGGGTTGGAGTTAGTTTGAGCTAGTTGGGGCTCAAATAGCCTAAAGTATCGAAACATGAGGGTTACTAGCAAGATGCCCATGCATTGCACGGAACATCAAGATGCATTTGTATGAGTAGTTTATCTTGTGGGAGAAAAGGATGAACGAGGGAAGGCCTTATTTCCAAATGTGGAGAGGGGTGTGGGTATATTTTTGCAAAATTGCCATTGTTTCCTTCCTATCCGTCAGATATAAATCGGACAGCCTATATTGCAGAATGGCAGGCACACCATCATCACCAACTCTGCTTTTCATAAGAGTAGAGAAATTGGAGCAAGTTGCACCAAACCCACCAAAAAAACTAACCCACCCAAGAGGTGCTAATTGGATCTCTATCCCGCTAGCCAAGTGGTGCTAATTGGAGCTAGTTATCATGGGGCCCATTGAAAAATAACTTTTCTCTCTCCATCAAGTGCATTTATTATCAATCTAACCCTGTCATGCAAACACCTATTTGGCTAGAGTTAGTTCAGGGTTAGTCATGAGTTAGTCTAACCTCTAGCTAAGTTAGAGTATCCAAACAGGAGCAGTATAGGACATGCAAGTTGCTCAAAGCATACCGTCAAATTCCTACGTGAAAGGATCTTTTTTAAAATGGAACGTGAAAGGATGTTTGAATGATATAATTTGCAAATTACATAAAATCTTATCAATAGTCAAAGGCAACCTCAAAGAATACGTTAGGCCCTATATAAAATCTTATATCAATAGTCAAAACCAAGTGTAGGAGTGGGTTGGCCATGTATGATGTAACTAACTGGGCTGCCATGTCTAAAAGGAAAGCACGAAGAGAAGAGGTGCAGGCGCCGACGTAGGTACTCTTTGCCTCTTTCCCTAATACTCACGCGCGGGTACACGGTGAGCTCATTTCTGTACGAAGAGGCAGCTCACTAGATAATTTGGCGAGTGTAGTAGTTGTTCATGGGAACCAAGCGTGGACGAATCAAAATTCGATCATGACGCGGTGGTCCGTTTTTTACAAACTAAGTTATTCTATTCGATGGCACGTACACAACATTATTTTCTCAATGAAACGTGAATCGTGCATGCACTAAATGATGGAGCACGGGATGGTAGCCATAGACATGGTCAACCCTTTTTGGAGACTAATATACTACTTTTGATGTGTCCCATCAACTCGCAAACAAAGAGAAGTTTTTTTTTGAAATAAACAAGGATAAGCTTTGCTTACTACTAGTGTGACCTCTCCCTCGCTCACGTGCGCGGTGGCTCGCAGGACAAGGAGAAGCTTTTGCTTTACGATAGTGCGCTTAATACAGGCGGTGGACGTGCAACAGTTCATTCCATGCCAGATTGCCAGAAGTAGGAGTATATTGTAGTACCATCATCATTGTTCGACTTCAGGAAGAGACGAAGAGCCAAGCGCACGGTCACCTACTCACTGTATAACCGACCGTGTTTGCATGATTGTTTTAACATAATACAATCTGAGTGGATTGCTCTAGTGGTCATCACACATGAGCCAATCGATTCGCACCCTTCCATCGCGCTCCATTTTATCTTGCGTTCCTTCCTCCGTCCACGCTGACAAGTGGGCCCCATGCTCATGTACGCCAACATGGTAGTCAATTATTTTGCCAGAGTCGACTATCACACCCTTTCAATGTCACGTCAATGTACCTACTAAATACAAATTATACTTGTTAGGTTCAAACGCCTCCCTAGGTGTTTGGAGAGGAATTGGTCGTTGTGAGGCAGTTCTATAGGTGGGCAGGCGGCAAAAAATAGGGAAACCGCTCGAACCAGCTAGATGAGAGATTTGGTTGATTTTATATCGCTAAATAATATAAAATATTATGAGTGCAGACGTTCCACTGTGAGGTTCCTTGCTCCTTCTCGGTCGTCGGGAATCTATGTTCTTCCACTCTTTTTCCGACGTGAGCTTTGTTCATCCTTTTGCCAACACGCGGGATCAAGGTGCACGTGTCATGCAAGAAAATGGAGATAAGCGGTGTGTAAGTGATTCCTGCACTTCCATGGCACGTACTACACAATAATTTTTCTCCTCGATGGAACGTGAATCTTGTATGTAGACAGAGCACGGGGTGGTAGCCATGGACTAAATAAGTAACATTGATGTGTCTCGTCAACTCGCAGGACGACGAGAAGCTTGCTTGCTACACCCTCTCCCTCGCCCACGCGTGCGCGGTTGCTCGCAACATGAGGAGAAGCTTCTCCTTACAATTATAGTGGGCTTTATAGTACAAGCGGTGGACGTGCAGCAGTCATTCGGTGTCAGATTGCCAGAAGTACATATATACTATAGTACTACCATCATCATATTGTTTGTATTCCGGAAGAGGCGAAGAGCCAAGTGCATGGTGATCTACTCACAGTATAATCGTCCGTGTTTGCAAGATTTTTTTAACATACAATCTGAGTGGATAGCTCCTGTGGTCATCACACATGAGCGGATGTATAGGTAGGATAGGTGGGCAGGCGACAACAATCTGAGTGCTAAAAGAGTTGATCCAATGCTTGGTTTTGTTTGGATTTTCCAACTATGACCATTGGATAGAGTGAATCACTAGCTTACATTCAAAGTTATTCTCATACTACATAATAGTATAGGAACGTGGAGAGATTTGGTTGATTTTATATCGCTGAATAATATAAAATATTATGAGTGCAGACGCTCCACCGCGAGGTTTGTTGCTCCTTCTCGGTCGTCAGGAATCTATGTTCTTCCACTCTTTTGTTTAAGATGTGAGCTTTGGTCATCCTTTTGCCGACACGCGGGACACCTAGCATCAAGGTGGACGTGTCATGCAAGAAAATGGAGATAAGCAGTGCTTAAGTGAGTCGTGCACTTCGATGACACCTAGTACTATGCAATATTTTTTTTCTCCTCGATGGCACGTGAATAGTGCACGTACTCAATGACGGAGCAGGGATGGTAGCCATGGACATGGTCGGCCCTTTTTGAAGAGAGTACTAAATAACTTTGATGTGTCCCGTCAACTCGACAAGAAGCTTTCATATTACACCTTCTCCCTCACCAAAGTGTGCGCGGTAGCTCGCAGCACGAGGAGAAACTTTTGCTTACAAGCAGTGGACGTGCAACAGTTCATTTGGTGTCAGATTGCCAGAAGTACTACTGTAGTACCATCATTATTGTTCGACTTCCGGAATAGGAGAAGAGCCAAGCGCAAGGTCACCTACTAACCTAGTATTATAGTACACTATAGCCAAAGCTGGTCCACCTTTTTAGAGCATGGTTAATTAATATAGGCGGCTCTTGCAGCGTCACATCATTTAGAGCAAGTACTCTCTTCGTAGGAACAAAGGAAGTGAAAAAAGTTGGAGTGGATGCTAGATTGCCAATTAAAACATGATTACATAGAAAAAAGTCCTATAGAATTCTATCCTATGAATCAAATGACCGATGTAGTAAAATTATGAGGGGGTGATACATCTCCAACGTATCTATAATTTTTTATTGTTCCATGCTATTATATTACCCGTTTTGGATGTTTATGGGCTTTACTTTACACATTTATATCATTTTTGGGACCAACCTACTAACCGGAGGCCCAGCCTGTATTGCTGTTTTATTTGCCTATTTCAGTGTTTCGAAGAAAAGAAATATCAAACAGAGTCCAAACGGAATGAAACCTTCGGGAGCATGATTTTTGGAACGAACGAGATCCAGAGGACTTGGAGTGGAAGTCAAGCAACAGCCGAGGCGGCCACGAGGGTGGAGGGCGCCCTCCCCCCTACTGGGCACCCCCACTATCTCGTGGGCCCCTCGGGCGTCCACCGACCTACTTCTTCCTCCTATATATACCCATGTACCCCAAAAACATCAGAACGAACCACGAAAACCTAATTCCACCGCCGTAACCTTCTGTATCCGCGAGTTCCCATCTTGGAGCCTTCGCCGGCGCTCCGCCAGAGGGGGAATCGACCATGGAGGGCCTCTACATTGTCTACAAGGCCTCTCCGTGAGTTGTGAGTAGTTTACCACAGACCTTCAGGTCCATAGTTATTATCTAGATGGCTTCTTCTCTCTCTCTTTGAATCTCAATACCATGTTCTCCTTGATCTTCTTGGAGATCTATTCGATGTAACTCTTTTTGCGGTGTGTTTGTTGAGATCCGATGAATTGTGGGTTTATGATCAAGTTTATCTATGAGAAATATTTGAATCTCCTCTGAATTCTTTTATGTGTGATTAAGTTATATTTGCAAGTCTCTTCGAATTATCAGTTTGGTTTGGCCTACTAGATTGATCTTTCTTCCAATGGAAGAAGTGCTTAGCTTTGGGTTCAATCTTGCGGTGCCCTTTCCCAGTGACAGTAGGGGCAGCAAGGCACGTATTGTATTGTTGCCATCGAGGATAAAAAGATGGGGTTTATATCATATTGCATGAGTTTATCCCTCTACGCCATGTCATCTTTCTTAATGCATTGCTCTGTTCTTTATGAACTTAATACTCTAGATGCATGTTGGATAGCTGTCGATGTGTGGAGTAATAGTAGTAGATGCAGGCAGGAGTCGGTCTACTTCTCACGGACGTGATGCCTATATACATGATCATGCCTAGATAATCTCATAATTATTAGCTTTTCTATCAATTGCTCGACAGTAATTTGTTCACCCACTGTAATACTTACACTATCTTGAGAGAAGCCACTAGTGAAACCTAGGGCCCCCGGGTCTATCTTTTATCATATAAGCTTTCAATTTACTTTTATTTGCATCGTTACTTTTCCTATCTATATTATAAAAATATATTTATCTTATCATATTATAAAATATATCCAAAAATATATTTATCTTCTCATATTATCTCTATCAGATCTCACTTTCGCAAGTGGTCGTGAAGGGATTGACACCCCCTTTATTGCGTTGGTTGCGAGTTCTTGTTTGTTTGTGTAGGTGCGTGGGACTTTTGAGGAGCCTCCTACTGGATTGATACCTTGGTTCTCAAAAACTGAGGGAAATACTTACACTACTATTGCTGCATCACCCTTTCCTCTTCAAGGAAAACCAACGCAAGCTCAAGACGTAGCAAGAAGGATTTCTGGCGCCGTTGCCGGGGAGGTCTTCGGTCAAGTCAAGACATACCAAGTACCCATCACAAACTCATCTCCCTTGCATTTACATTATTTTCCATTTGGCTCTCGTTTTCCTCTCCCACACTTCACCCTTGCTGTTTTATTCGCCATCTCTTTCCCAATCTCCTCTCTCTTTCGCTTGCCTTTTTGTATGCTTGTGTGTTGGATTACTTGTCGCTATGGCGCAAGATAATACCAAGTTGTGTATTTTTCCAATACCAATAATAATGATTTCCTTAGTACTCCGATTGCTCCTCTTAATGATGTTGAGTCTTGTGAAATCAATGATGCTTTGTTGAATCTTGTTATGAAAGATCAATTCTCCGACCTTCCTAGTGAAGATGCCGCTACCCATCTAAACAACTTTGTTGATTTGTGTGAGATGCAAAAGAAGAAAGATATGGAAAATGATATTGTTAAATTGAAGTTATTTCCGTTTTCACTTAGAGATCGTGCTAAAGTTTGGTTTTCGTCTTTGCCTAAGAATAGTATTGATTCGTGGAATAAGTGCAAAGATGATTTTATCTCTAAGTATTTTCCTCCCGCTAAGATCATCTCTCTTAGGAACGGTATTATGAATTGTAAACAACTTGATCATGAGCATGTTGCCCAATCTTGGGAAAGAATGAAATTTATGATTCGCAATTGCCCTACTCATGGTTTGAATTTATGGATGATCATACAAAATTTTTATGCCGGCTTAAATTTTGCTTCTAGAAATCTTTTAGATTCGGCCGCGGGAGGCACTTTTATGGAAATCACCTTAGGAGAAGCTACCAAGCTCCTTGATAACATTATGGCTAATTATTCTCAATGGCACACCGAAAGATCTACTAGTAAAAAAGTGCATGCTATAGAACAAATTAATGTTTTGAGTGGAAAGTTGGATGAACTTATGGAATTGTGTGCTACTAAGAGTGCTCCTATTGATCCCAATGATATGCCTTTGTCTACCTTGATTGAGAATAATAATGAATCTATGGATGTGAATTTTGTAGGTAGGAATAATTTTGGTTACAATGCTTATAGAGGAAACTTTAATCCTAGACCGTTCCCTAGTAATTCCTCTAATAATTATGAAAATTCCTACAATAATTCTTATGGTAATTATAATAAGATGCCCTCTGATTTTGAGAATAGTGTGAAAGAGTTTATGATCTCTCAAAAGAATTTTAATGCCATGCTGATACATCTCCGTCATATCTATAATTTTTGATTGTTCCATGCCAATATTCTTCAACTTTCATATACTTTTGGCAACTTTTTATACTATTTTTGGGACTAACATATTGATCTAGTGCCTAGTACCGGTTCCTGTTTGTTGCATACTTTATGTTTCGTAGAAACCCAATATCAAACGGAATCCAAACGGGATAAAAACGGACGGAGAATTATTTTGGAATATTTGGGATTTTCCGGAGGAAGAATCAACACGAAAAAGTGTCCGAGGTGGCCACGAGACAGGGGGGCGCCTGTAAGGCAGTTGACGCTCTTCTTTTGCCGCAATAAAGCTAATTTTATGAGAAAAATCTGGGTGAAAGATTCACCCCAATTGGAGTTACGGATCTCCGGATATAAAAGAAACAGTGAAGGGACATAATCTGAGAACGCGGAAACAGAGAGAAACAGAGAGATAGATCCAATCTCGGAGGGGCTCTCGCCCCTCCCACGCCATGGGAGCCAAGGAACAGAGGGGAAACCATTCTCCCATCTAGGGAGAAGGTAAAGGAAGAAGAATAAGAAGAAGAAGGGGGACTCTTTCCCCCTTGCTTCCGGTGGCACCGGAGCTGTCGGGGGCCATCATCATCCCCGCGATCTACACCAACACCTCCGCCATCTTCACCAACATCTCCATCACCTTCCCCCCTCTATCTACAACGGTCCACTCTCCCACAACCCGCTTACCCTCTACTTGAACATGGTGCTTTATGCTTCATATTATTATCCAATGATGTGTTGCCATCCTATGATGTCTGAGTAGTTTTTCATTGTCCTACCAGTGATTGATGAATTGCTATGATTGGTTTGAATTGCATGTTTTATTATTGGTGTTGTCCTATTGTGCCCTCCGTGTCGTGCAAGCGTGAGGGATTCCCGCTGTAGGTTTTGCAATATGTTCATGATTTGCTTATGGTGGGTGGCGTGAGTGACAGAAGCACATACCCGAGTAAGTAGGTTGTTTGCGTATGGGATAAAGGGGATTTGATGCTTTAATGCTATGGTTGGGTTTTACCTTAATGATCTTTAGTAGTTGCGGATGCTCGCTAGAGTTCCAATCATAAGTGCATATGATCCAAGAAGAGAAAGTATGTTAGCTTATGCCTCTCCCTCAAATAGAATTGCAATAGTGATTACCGATCTAGTAACGTAGTCAATTGCTTAGGGACAATTTCACAACTCTTACCACCACTTTTCCACACTCGCTATATTTACTTTATTGCATCTTTATCTAAACAGCCCCTATTTTATATTTACGCGTTCTTTACTTTCTTGCAAACCTATCCTATCACACCTACAAAGTACCCCTAGTTTCATACTTGTTCTAGGTAAAGCGAACGTCAAGCGAGCGTAGAGTCGTATCAGTGGCAGATAGGACTTGAGAGAATATTTGTTCTACCTTTAGCTCCTCGTTGGGTTCGACACTCTTACTTATTGAAAGAGGCTACAACTATCCCGTATACTTGCGGGTCATCACATGCTTGAAGTAAAATTTCTTAAAGTTGATGATTTGGCTAGGAACGTTGATAGACTTTCGCTTGATGTTGATTCTTTGAAACTTAGATCAACTCCTCCTCAGCATGATATCAATGAGTCTCTCAAAGCTATGGGAATTTCCATTAATGAGTGCAAGGAAAGAACCGCTAGATTGTGTGCTAGGAAAGATTGCTTTGTAAAGGCGAGTTCTTCTAGTTTCCATGAAAATAATGATGAAGATCTTAAAGTTATTGATGTGTCCCCTATTAGATCTTTGTTTTGCAATATGAATCTTAGTAATGAAGGGACTGGAGATGAGTCAACTTTAGCTAAAAGGTGTCCCAATGATTCGGAATTTTTAGATCTTGATGCTAAATTTGGTAAAAGTGGGATTGGAGAGGTCAAGACTTTAAATAGCATTGAACCCACTATCTTGGATTTTAAGGAATTTAATTAGGATAATTGTTCTTCCGAAGATTGTATTTCCTTATTGCAATCCGTTGTGAATTCCCCTCATGCTTATAGTCAAAATAAAGATTTTACCAAACATATTGTTGATGCCTTGATGCAATCTTATGATGAAAAACTTAATTTTGAAGTTTCTATACCTAGAAAACTTAACGATGAGTGGGAACCTACTATAAAGATTAAAATTAAAGATCATGAGTGTTATGCTTTGTGTGATTTGGGTGCTAGTGTTTCCACGATTCCGAAAACTTTATGTGATATTCTAGGTTTCCATGATCTTGATGATTGCTCTTTAAATTTGTACCTTGTGGATTCCACCATTAAAAAGCCAATGGGAAGGATCAATGATGTTCTCATTGTTGCAAATAGGAATTTGGTGCCCATAGATTTTATCGTTCTTGATATAGGTTGCAATTTTTCTTGTCCTATTATTCTTGGTAGACCTTTCCATAGAACGATTGGTGCGATTATTTATATGAAGGAAGGGACTATTAGATTCCAATTTCCACTAAGGAAAGGCATGGAGCACTTTCCAAGAAATAAAGTTAAATTACCTTATGAATCTATCATGCGAGCTACTTATGAATTGAGTGCCAAAGATGGCACTACTTACATCTATCCTCGCTTTTATGCCTTGCTAGGGGCGTTAAACGATAGCGCTAGTTGGGAGGCAACCCAATTTTGTTTGTGTTTTTTGTTTTTGCTTCTGTTTAGTAATAAATTTTGCATCTACCATCTGTTTAGATGTGTTTTTATGTTTTAATTAGTGTTTGTGCCAAGTAGACCCTATAGGATAACCTATGGTGATAGTTAATTTGATTCTGCTGAAAAACAGAAACTTTGCACGCACGAAAATAGTTTTGCTAATTCACAGAAACGTGATTATGCATTGATTCTTTTTTCTGTAGATCAATAGACAAATTTCCTAGGACTTCCTATTTTTGTAGGATTTTTAGAGTTCCAGAAGTATTCGAGAGTTACAGATTGCTACAGATTGTTCTGTTTTTTGACAGATTCTGCCTTTCGTGTGTTGTTTGCTTATTTTGATGCATCTATGGCTAGCATGTAAGGGTATAAACCATATATAACTTGGAATACAGTAGGTTGAACACCAATATAAATAAATAATGAGTTCATTACAGTACCTTATGTGGTGGTTTTTCTTTCTTTCACTAACGGAGCTTATGAGATTTCCTATTGAGTTTTGAATTGTGAAGTTTTCAAGTTTTGGGTAAAGATTTGATGGACTATGGAATAAGGAGTGGCAAGAGACTAAGCTTGGGGATGCCCATGGCACCCCAAGATATTCAAGAATATCCAAAAGCCTAAGCTTGGGGATGCCCCCAGAAGGCATCCCCTCTTTCGTCTTCGTTTGTCGGTAACTTTACTTGGAGCTATATTTTTATTCGCCACATGATATGTGTTTTGCTTGGAGCGTCTTGTATGATATTAGTCTTTGATTTTAAGTTTAACTCAATCATCCTTGCTGTACACACCTTTTGGGAGAAACCCACTTGATTGGAATTTATTAGAATACTCTATGTGCTTCACTTATATCTTTTGAGCTAGATAGTTTTTGCTCTAGTGCTTCACTTATATCTTTTAGAGCACGGCGGTGGCTTAATTTTGAAGAAAATGTTAGTCTCTCATGCTTCACTTATATTATTTTGAGAGTATCTTAGAACAGAATGGTATTTTCTATGGTTATAAAATTATTCCTAGAATGGTGGGCATCCAAATTGGGTATAATAAAAACTATCATAGAAAGTGAATTGGATGCTACGATCAATTTAATACTTGATAATTGTTTTGAGATATGGAGGTAGTGATATTAGAGTCACACTAGTTGGGTGATTATGAATTTAAAGAATGCTTGTGTTGAAGTTAGCAAGTCCCGTAGCATGCACATATGGTGAAAGTTGTGTAACAAATTTCAAACCTGAGGTGTTCTTAGATTGTGCATCCTTATGAGTGGCGGTCGGGGACGAGCGATGGTCTTTTCCTACCAATCTATCCCCCTAGGAGCATGCGCGTAGTGCTTGGTTTTCGATGACTTGTAGATTTTTTCGATAAGTATATGAGTTCTTTTGACTAATGTTGAGTCCACGGATTATACGCACTCTCACCTTTCCATCATTGCTAGCCTCTTCGCTACAATGCATTGCCCTTTCTCACCTTGAGAGTTGGTGCAAACTTCGCCGGTGAATCCAAACCCCGTGACATGATATGCTCTATCACACATAAACCTCCTTATATCTTCCTCAAAACAGCCACCATACCTACCTATTATGGCATTTCCATAGCCATTCCGAGATATATTGCCATGCAACTTTCCACCATTCCGTTTATCATCATGACACGCATCATCATTGTCATATTTCCTTGCATGATCGTGTAGTTGACATCGTATTTGTGGCAAAGCCACGATGCATAATTTTTCATACATGTCACTCTTGATTCATTGCCCATCCTGGTACACCGCCGGAGGCATTCATATAGAGTCATATCTTGTTCTAGTTTTGGGTTGTAATTCATGAGTTGTAAATAAATAAAAGTGTGATGATCATCATTATTAGAGCATTGTCCCCAAAGAAAAAAAAGAAAGCCTAAAAAGAAAAAAAGAAAGGCCAAAGAGAAAAAAGAAAATGAAAAAAAGAAAGGCCAAAAAAAAGAAACGCCCAAAGAAAAAAAGAAAAAAAGGGGGCAATTTTACTATCATTTTCCACACTTGTGCTTCAAAATAGCACCATGTTCTTCATGTAGAGAGTCTCATATGTTGTCACTTTCATATAATAGTGGGAATTTTTCATTATAGAACTTGGCTTGTATATTCCTACGATGGGCTTCCTCAAAATGCCCTAGGTCTTCGTGAGCAAGCAAGTTGTATGCACACCCACTAGTTTCTTTTGTTGAGCTTTCATACATTTATAGGTCTAGTGCATCCGTTGCATGGCAATCCCTACTCCTCATGTTGACATCAATTGATGGGCATCTCCATAGCCCGTTGATTATCCTCGTCAATGTGAGACTTTCTCCTTTTTTTTGTCTTCTCCACACAATCCCCATCATCATATTCTATTCCACCCATAGTGCTATATCCATGGCTCACGCTCATGTATTGCGTGAAAGTTGAAAAAGTTTGAGATTATTTAAGTACGAAACAATTGCTTGGCTTGTCATCGAGGGTGTATAAGATGGGAGCATTTTTCTATGACAGACTGAAGCATACCCTAACTATATGATTTTGTAGGGATGAACTTTCTTTAGCCATGTTATTTTGAGAAGACATGATTGCTTTGATTAGTATGCTTGAAGTATTACTATTTCTTATGTTAATATGAACTTTTATTTTGAATCATTTGGATCTCAACATTCTTGCCACAATAAAGAAAATTACATTGAGAATTATGCTAGGTAGCATTCCACATCAAAAATTATGTTTTTATCATTTACCTACTCGAGGACGAGAAGGAATTAAGCTTGGGGATGCTTGATACGTCTCCAACGTATCTATAATTTTTTATTGTTCCATGCTATTATATTACCCGTTTTGGATGTTCATGGGCTTTACTTTACACATTTATATCATTTTTGGGACTAACCTACTAACCGGATGCCCAGCCCGTATTGCTGTTTTTTTGTGCCTATTTCAGTGTTTCGAAGAAAATGAATATCAAACGGAGTCCAAATGGAATGAAACCTTCGGGAGCATGATTTTTGGAACGAACGTGAGCAACAGCCGAGGCGGCCATGAGCGTGGAGCCCCCCCCCCCTACAGGGCGCGCCCCCCTATCTCATGGGCCCCTCGAGCGTCCACTGACCTACTTCTTCCTCGTATATATACCCATGTACCCCGAAAATATCAGAATGGACCACGGAAACCTAATTCCACCACCGTAACCTTCTGTATCCACGAGATCCCATCTTGGATCATTCGTCGGCGCTCCACCGGAGGGGGGAATCGACCACGGAGGGCCTCTACATTATCTCCAAGGCCTCTCCGATGAGTTGTGAGTAGTTTAACACAGACCTTCGGGTCCATAGTTATTAGCTAGATGGCTTCTTCTCTCTCTTTGAATCACAATACCATGTTCTCCTTGATCTTCTTGGAGATCTATTCGTTGTAACTCTTTTTGCGGTGTGTTTGTCGAGATCCAAAGAATTGTGGGTTTATGATCAAGTTTATCTATGAGAAATATTTGAATCTCCTCTCTATTCTTTTATGTGTGATTAAGTTATCTTTGCAAGTCTCTTCGAATTATCAGTTTGGTTTGCCCTACTAGATTGATATTTCTTGCAATGGGAGAAGTGCTTAGCTTTGGGTTCAATCTTGCGGTGTCCTTTCCCAGTGTCACAGCCCTAGATTATTGTTTGTAAATAGTTGCATCTTCATCCAGGCATCATATTTAAATTTCTGAAACTTGAACTGAGGAATTTTGGAAGCCTCAAAAACTTAAATAAAAGAGGGGCAAAGAACCCTGGAAAATGCATTCAATGTTTTCAAAATGGCCTTAAATAATGTTGGTTATATTTTGGCAAGGGTTTTTGTCAGGACCCCGACTCGATGTCACATCGATCTAGCCGGTAACACCTCATATCACTTTGCGGCCTCACGCACGGTATCCCCACGGGTGTCGCCTTACCTTTACTGGCTTTGATTAAAGTCTCGGAATTGCTCTTCGACCGTGTACTCGGGATACCAGCGGTATCCAGCCTCAGTCATTACCCTGACCAACTTAGCAGTATGGCCGGGTACATCTAGGCATCGAGTCAGGTGAACCACTTGATTGAGGTCGCGAGTGGCCATCTGAAAGCACAATCATAATGCAAAGGCATTAGAATTTCTAGCAAAATTTCGGCAGCATAACAGCTGTAAATGCTCAGGAAGGATTTTGAGACATTTGACAAAGGATTTCATACACACTCAACATCATCATATCAAAGTTCTGAATCCATTCTAACAACATAATGTGGTAGTAGAACTGAACTAGGCTTGTATCCATCAAACTTATAAGGTACTACTGATTAGTAACACGTGATCCTGATAGAGAGAACAGATCCTAATTCCTTAACCCCCGGTGGAAGAATGGACTGACTCAGATCAGAATGTCATAAGATAAAGGAGTAAAAGAGCCTTACGTTCCAACCCACAAACAATTCCCCTACATATAACTAAAGAATCTCTAGACTCAACATCGACCAGTTTGGCTTGGAGAACCTACAGGCAGTCCGGCTCTGATGCCAACGCTGTCAGGACCCCGACTCGATGTCACATCGATCTAGCCGGTAACACCTCATATCACTTTGCGGCCTCACGCACGGTATCCCCACGGGTGTCGCCTTACCTTTACCTGGGACCGTTTGCGCATTTTGGCTCACGTATATGATAGTGTCGCTAGCATCCATATGATAAAGAGCCCGGGCTGACATGACTAGTCATAAACCCAAAGTGGCACAGACTTATAGGGACAGGCATCCATGACCCAGCTTCGAACGTGTCAGTCATCAGCAAGTGGGTCCGGGCTGTAGCACTGGGCTAGCAGGACTCCGGTAAACCGGGCTGTAGCGGGCTAACAGGACTCCGGTACTCAATGCATGACATTTCCCCGAAGGGACAGACACAGGAACGAAGAAGGACACATGCCGGCCAGCCTAAATGTTCCAGAGCAGTAGCAAGCTACCATGGCTCAGCGGTAACACTAGGAGACATTTCCCGGTAAGAGAGGCTACTAAGGATAAACAACTAGATAGTCAGATCCCACACATACCAAGCATTTCAATCATACACACAATATGCTCGATATGTGCAAATACAACGAAGCATCACAACATGACTCTACGACACAAGTACTTTATTTAAGGCTCAGGGAGCCATACATAGCATACACACAGATACGGGTCACACAACCCAGCATTCAAGTCATACAGTCATACAAACCAACAGCGGAAGTACATTGTCTGAGTACAGACAACTAGTAAAATAAAAGAGGCTTGGAAAGCCTAGCTATACTACGTGGTCCTTCACAAGCTCAGGGTCACCACCTGGGTCTTTAGCCTACTCGTTGATGTCAACATCTACATAGAACCCATCAGAAGGGGTTGCAGCGTCTTCTGTAAAAATGTAGATTATAGCAACATGAGTACAAAGGTACTCAGCAAGACTTACATCAGATCCTACATACATGCATATTATCAAGAAGGGTTGGTGGAGTTATTGCAGCAAGCCAGCTTTGACTCTTATCTAGGTTATCCTACGATACTCCAACTTGAAATGGTTTTGCGCACACGAGTCCACTAGTCACCACTTCAATACACTACCGAGGATCCACCTCCGTCTTCCTACGGAAGAGCCATCCTCGGCACTCACACTTATCTTGAGGCTTTTAGCAGTTTCCATTTACTTGTCTATGAACTATATAGGCAACCAAGTAGTCCTTTACCGCGGACGCGGCTATTCGAATAGATCATGTTAACCCTGCAGGGGTGTACTTCTTCATACACGCTCTCACCACTTACCGTCGTTTACACGACATGTACTCGGCAACCTTCAAGCGAAAGCCCAATGCGGGTGTCGGCCACGACCTACCTAATCACCTAAGCCTCCAGTAGGCTACAAACACCAGAAACTACTTGCAACTCCTGGACGGAGAACTAGGGTGAATAAGAAGCCGAGAGGGTCCATTGGTTTCGGGCCCAATGCATGGTAGTAGCTGATTCTTAAATCACACATACAGATCTCAGTGCTTAAGGTCGGCTTCAATGAAACAACCCACCATGTACTCCTACATGGCCTCTCATCGATACCTTTACCAAATCGTGTTCACCACACCACTCTCATTACCGACATAATCATTTCACTCTAGCCCATCACCCAGATGAACCAGACCTGACACGACTCTAAGCATAACAGGCATAGCAAGGTAGGAACAACACATACATATGGCTCAATCAACTCCTACACATGCTAGTGGGTTTCATCTAGTTACTGTGGCAATGACAGGTCATGCAGAGGAAATGGGTTCAACTACCATAGCACACAGCAGTTTGAAATGCGTTGTCTTAATGCAGTAAAGAGAGCAGGAGCGAGAACATGGGTATCGATATGATCAAATGGTTGGTTGCTTGCCTGATGGTTCGATGCACTGATACGGTTCTTCGTTAGGGTAATCATGGTACTACTCGGAGGCAGAACCTGTCGCAAGGAACACCGATACACAACCATCACCAAACAATGTGCAACAATATGATGCATGTACGAAACATGGCAATATGAGTGTGTTGGGCTAATGCAACTAAAACCAGAAGGGTTTGAACAAATTTGAATCAAAGATTCAAATTTCAAACTCAAACATGGCCTTTTAAAGTGCTTTTCCTTGTTCTGCTTAAAACATCAATTTAACTTGTTTGATCATGCATGAAAATAGTACAGATGGATAGATTGGATTTTTCTGATCATTTTTCATATATAATTTGTCTAATTTGGAGTTACAGAATAAAAGTTATGAATTTTTGAAGTTTAAATAATATTCTGGAATTTCCTGATTTAAATTAAATCCAGAAATACAATTATTGCGCCAGCATGACGTCAGCATGACATCAGTGGTCAACTGCGGCTGGCTGAAAGTCAAACCTGACGTGTGGGGCCCACACGTCAGTGACAGGGGGGGTTAAACAGGGTTAATTTAATCCTAATTACTAATTAGTGGCGCTGGGGCCCACTGGTCAGTGGCAGGGGGTTAACTAACAGTGGTTAGCGCTAATCGTAATTAGCTAAAGGGCTGGGCCCACCTGTCAGGGACTCAGGGGGGTCCTGCCGTGGTCAAAGTGGGTCAAACCCACCGGCGACATGACGCCGGCGAGGCCCGAGACGGCGGCGCGATGCGGAATCGCGCTATAGGGCACGGGCGAGGCCGTGCTTGGGCTCGTTGGAGAGCCCTTGCTCCCGCGCATCGAATGGTGGTGGTGGCCGTGCCGGAGGTGGCCGGAATCGACGGCGGCGAGCTCGGCTGCGGCCGCCGGGGTTCGGTCGTGCACGGGAACAGTGCTGCTGCTCGCAAGCGAGGGAGCTGAGGCGCTGGAGGGGTGCTACGGGTCCTTACGGACTTGTTGGACTCGCCGGGGTGACCAAATGGTCACCGGAGCTGCGTCGACGGCGGAGGTTCGGCCGTGGTGGGGAGGAGGCTACGGTGAGGGAACAAGGGGGAGGAGAGGGGGAAACGGTGGCGTAGCTCACCGCGGTTGCAGTGGGCGTCGAAGCGGGCTCGGGGACGCGCTGGAGACGGCGAATCGACGGCGACGGTGGTCGGAGCCCGAGGAAGGGAACGACAACGTGGCGGCGATGCAGGGCTTCCGGAGGCCCGTGGAGCGGTGGGGAGGAAGAGGGGGTCGAGGCGGAGCTCCTGAGCTAGTCGGGGGAGCGAGGGGTGGCCGGGGACGGCTGCTATGGCGAACGGCGGCGACGGTGGTGTTCGGCCGTGTGAGAGAGAGAGCGAGGGAGAGGAGGGAGGAACTGAGGGAGAGTGAGAGAGAGCAGGGGGGAGAGGCGTGGCGTCGTCCGGGGCATCGAGCGAGGAGGGGAGGGCAGGCAGGCAGGGAGAGAGGTGGCGTGGCGCGGTGGCGCGCGCGCGCGCCGGCCACACTCCCCTCCCTCTGTCGAGGACGAAGACGACAGAGGAGGGAGGTGGGCTGGGCCGCCTGCTGGCTGGGCCGGCCAGCTGGCTGGGCCGCACAGTGGAGGAGCCCAGGTAAGTTTCTCCCTTTTATTTATTTTCTGTTTTCTAATTTCTGACATTTGTTTTGATTTAAAAAAAATATTAAATCATTTATTAACTTATGCCAATTTTTGCAGGAGCTAGATATATTATTCCAGAGCTCCTTTATAAATGGCATAATATTTGGACATATATTAATATATATAATTAATATATTTCCAATGCAAATATTTATGCATTAATTCCAAAAGCCCAAAATAAATACCTATGAGCTCTTAAAAATATTGGTTTGATTTTTCTCTCTGTCCAATATTTTCAGAGAGTCACATGAGCATTTTCTTGGACCCTTTTGGAGAAATTTTTATTTGGATCATTTTCAAAATGATTCTGAGGGTTTCACAGATCCCCATTTCAAGTTTCTGATGAAAGAGTAAACATGATGCAACACTCTAATGCATGACTAGCTAGGGTGTGACAACTCACCCCTACTCAAAAGAATCTCGTCCCGAGATTTGGGTACCTCCGGGAAGAAGGCGGGATACTCAAGTCGAAGACGATCCTCCCTTTCCCAAGTCGCTTCATCCTCAGAATGATGAGACCACTGAACTTTGAGGAACTTGATATTCTGACGTCGAGTGGTACGCTCGGCCTGATCGAGGATACGGATGGGGTACTCTCGATATGTAAGATTATCTTGGAGATCAAGCGTTTCGTGGTCCACTTCACGGATAGGATCCGAGAAGCAATGCCTGAGTTGAGAAACGTGGAAGACATCATGGACTCTGGAGAGATGCGGAGGTAGTTCCAACTGGTAGGCAACTTCTCCTCGTTTGGCGAGAATGCGAAAAGGTTCAATGTAACGAGGAGCCAATTTGCCTTTGATATCGAAACGATGGGTTCCCTTCAGAGGGGTGACCCGAAGATAAGCCTTCTCGTCAACCTCGAAAGTCATAGCCTTATGTTTTCGGTCATATTGACTCTTTTGACGAGATTGGGCTGTTTTCAACTTTTCACGAACGATGCGAACTTGTTCTTCTGCTTCCTGAATCATATCCGGGCCAAAGAATTGTCTTTCCCCGGTCTCTGACCAGTTAAGGGGTGTTCGACACCGTCGTCCATAGAGAACTTCAAAAGGGGCTTTTCCCAAGCTAGATTGATAGTTGTTGTTGTAAGCGAATTCGGCAAATGGAAGGCACTTCTCCCAATCCATTCCAAATGAGATAACAGAGGCTCGAAGCATGTCTTCTAGAATCTGGTTGACGCGTTCCACTTGACCACTCGACTGAGGGTGGAAGGCGGTGCTAAAGGAGAGGCGGGTTCCCATAGCATTTTGGAAACTTTCCCAAAATCGAGAGGTGAAAAGACTTCCTCGATCCGAGTTAATTTCCAAAGGAACACCATGGAGGGACACTATTCGGGAGATGTATAAGTCTGCCAGCTGACTAGCGGTTATACTCTCACGAACAGGTAGGAAATGGGCTACTTTGGAAAGACGATCGACAACGACGAAAATAGCATTATTCCCTCTCTTGGTCCTGGGAAAACCGGTAATGAAATCCATACTAATTTTATCCCATTTCCATTCAGGAATAGCTAAGGGTTGAAGGGTGCCAGCAGGCCGTTGGTGCTCTGCTTTTACACGACGACAGACGTCGCAATTAGCAATATACTGAGCAATTTCTCTCTTCATCCTAGTCCACCAGAACCTCTGGCGTAGGTCCTGATACATCTTAGTACTACCGGGATGAATAGTGAGAGGAGATTCATGAGCTTCCTTAAGGATCAAACGCCTCAGGTTTCGCACTTTGGGAACCACTAGTCGATTCCCGAAGTATACGACCCCTTGATCATTAATGGAGAAGCAATTCGCAATTCCTTTCTGAATGTTTCTCTTGATGCAGGAGATTCCCGGATCTACCTTCTGTGCTTTGATAATCTGATCCGTAAGGGTAGGTTTCGCTACCACGGTGGAAAGAAAACCTTGAGGTACAATGTGAAGGTTAAGCTTCCGAAATTCCTCATGGAGAAGCGGTTGACTTTGTTGTAACATCAGGTTGTTACAATAAGATTTACGGCTTAGCGCATCAGCCATGACGTTGGCTTTCCCTGGGGTGTAGGTTATTCCTAAGTCGAAGTCTGTGATCAACTCAACCCAACGTCTTTGCCTGAGATTCAGATCCGGTTGGGTGAAGATGTACTTCAGACTTTGGTGATCAGTGAATATTTCGCAACGATTACCGAGGAGGTAATGTCGCCAGGTCTTAAGTGCATAGACTACGGCTGCAAGTTCTAGATCATGAGTAGGATAATTCTCCTCATGTGTTTGCAGTTGCCGTGAAGCGTAGGCAATTACATGTCGATCTTGCATAAGGATGCAACCTAGTCCTTGTCGCGAGGCGTCGCAGTAGATAACAAAGTCTTTGGAGAAGTCTGGCGGTACCAGTACGGGAGCATAAGTCAGGCGTCTTTTCAGTTCCTGAAAGCTGTGCTCACATTGTGGAGTCCATTCGAACTTCTTATCTTTCTTGAGGAGTTCAGTTAGAGGTTTAGCAACCTTGGAGAAGTTCTTGACAAAGCGACGACAATAGCTCGCTAAGCCTAGAAAACTCCGAACTTGCTTGACCGATTCAGGTGGAGTCCAATTAAGGACGGCTTGAACTCGCTCAGGGTTAACAGCAATACCTTTACCAGATATTACATGACCCAGATAGGTCACCTCTGACAACCAGAATTCACATTTAGAAAATTTGGCATAAAGGCGATGCTCTCGAAGTTTCTTCAACACTAGCCTTAAATGTGCGGCATGTTCTTTCTCGTTCTTGGAGTAGATGAGTATATCATCGAGATAAACTACGACGAATTTATCCAAATACTCCATGAAGATTGAGTTCATTAACCGAGAAAAGGTGGCTGGAGCGTTGGTTAATCCGAAGGACATGACGGTGTACTCGTATTGGCCATAACGAGTAACAAAGGCCGTTTTAGGAATGTCCCCGTTTCTGATTTTGATTTGATGGTAGCCCAACCTCAAATCCATCTTGGAGAAGACTGAGGATCTAGCGAGCTGATCATATAGATCGTTGATCCTGGGAAGTGGATATTTGTTCTTGATTGTGACCAAATTGACAGGTCGGTAATCTACAACCATCCGGTCCGTACCATCCTTCTTCTTGACGAATAGGACGGGGCAAGCCCACGGAGATGAGCTAGGTCGGATGAAACCCTTTTTCAAGGACTCATCGAGTTGTTTCTTAAGCTCGGCTAGTTCTAAGGGTGCCATCTTATAAGGTCTTCTAGCAATCGGAACGGTTCCTGGAATGAGGTCTATTACGAACTCAACATCCCTGTCAGGTGGGACACCTGGCAATTCCTCTGGAAAGACATCCGGGAAGTCACGGACTACCAGAACGTCCTCCAGGTCTGGCAAAGGGCTGGCGTTAAGAGAATATAATTGTCGCTTGGCTAATCGGGTCAAGACATTGACTATCTTGCCCGAAGGATGAGTGAGTTGAACAGTCCTAGAGAAGCAATCAATTTTGGCATGATGAGCTGACATCCAGTCCATACCCAAAATGATATTAATATCTGAAAATTTAAGGGCTATCAACGATGCAAGGAAAACAAGTCTGTCGACTTGGATATCATTTCCATAACTTACCCTAGAGGTCTGCCATCTAGACCCGGGAGTAGAAATTTCCATAGTGGATGGCATGTCACAGAATGCAACGTTATGCAAACGAGCATAGCTCTCGGATATAAATGAATGAGAGGCTCCTGTATCGAAAAGAACAGATGCCGGGTGGCAGTTAACAAGAAGCGTACCGAGAACGACGTTGGGATCCTCTTGAGCTTCTTCGGCAGAGATACAGTTGACATGGCCACGTGAAACGGTGACCGATTTGGCGTGGAATATTTTTCCTGTCGGCTTGCCACGGCCAACAGCTTTAGCAGATTGATTGGGGTTGGTCTGGGGACACTCACGCATATAGTGACCAGATTCCCCACACTTGAAACAAGTCACGGAACTGGTACGTGGAGGAGCATTATTGGTTAGACCCCCATAGGGCTTGGCCGGTGCAGACTGTTGAACAGGGCGAGGCGCCTGGAAAGATGGCCTCGGTGTGAACCTGGGTGGCAGGGCGGTGTTGGGTACCCACACGCGGCGCTTCTGAGGACCAGCACCGGATGAGGAACCCATGTCACGGCCATGCTTGCGTGTTGCGTCATAGTCAGTCTGACCAGTTTCAGCACTGATGGCTTTGTTGACAAGTTTCTGGAAAGATGTGCACTCATGCAGACGGAGGTCACGGCGAAGCTCAGGACTAAGGCCCTTACGGAACCTTGCTTGCTTCTTGGCATCAGTAGACACTTCCTCAGTTGCATATCGTGCGAGATTACCAAACTCCCTGCTGTAAGCATCCACAGAAAGTCGGCCTTGGGTGAAACTGCAAAATTCCTCACGTTTACGGTCCATGAGACCCTCCGGAATGTGATGTTCACGGAAAGCCTCACTGAATTCACCCCAAGTAGTGACATGGCCCGCTGGGCGCATAGCTCCATAATTTTCCCACCATAGGCTGGCGGGGCCTTCAAGATGATATGCAGCAAAGGTGACCTTGTCAACCTCCGCTACCAGCGCAGAACGCAGTTTGTGAGCAATACTGCGAAGCCAGTCATCAGCGTCGAGAGGCTCGATGGAGTGGTGGAACGTGGGTGGATGCAATTTGATAAAATCACTGAGTGACACCACGTTAGTCCTCTGATGGTGTGCTGTGTTCTGTTCAATACGCTCCAACAAACGGTTGGTCTCCCGCTTGTTTCTCTCAGCTTCCATCATAACCTCGGCTAGGGAAGGAGGATGAGGCAGATTTGCATCCCTAACTTCACCGCCTTCGGCCTGCTCTTGAGGAGCAGGGTTAGTGCGCGTGTTGACCATCCTAGGTAAACATGACAAAGATTTAGTCAGGATGATAGAATTCCGACATAGGATATAAAATGTAAGGAATAACTCGGAATGCAAGATGATCATCCGTATGACATGGTAGGTACAGAAACTGCTTCTTTTATTCCATCGTCATACACACCATACAGGGTTTAGTACAAGACCAAACAAAGTACTATTACGGTGAGAAAAGGATTACATCTCATCGGAGGCATCCCAAGCTCCTATACATTATTTTTCTACACCTCCGGAAAGAGTACAAACTAGGTCATATCCCACGAGTCACGCGGGACGATAGACGACACCGCTAGTGCGAACTAGTGATACTACCACTAACTCAGACCGATCCGTAGTAGTCCTCGTAGAAGTCACCTCCATAGCCTGGAAGCTCAACATGATCATCCGGAAACAGACGATCTCGCGGAGCTTGTGGACCATAGGGGCTAGGATGAGGTCGTGGACCAATAAACGGTGGCCTGCGGGGACCGCGAGGTGGGGTGATGCCTCCTACATCACGCCAAACCATCACGTCTGGCAGAGCAGATCTCACAGGATAGAGATCGCGCATATCTGAATATCCAGCTTGCACCGCCGGTGCGAACCGAGTCAAAGTGGCCCAGTGGTCAGCACGGGTATTGAAGAGCTCTAACCTTAAGGCCCGATTTTCACGGTCCTTATCCTCGAGCATCTCAGCAGTGGTGCGAGTCCGTGAATCCTCCTGAGTGGGGTCAGCATAGATAGCCTGGAGATACCCTTGTGCTCCCGGAAGTGATCCTGGCATATACCGGAAATCAGAGTCCCGAAATAGACCAGATCTGACTCGCATAATGGTCATCATAGAGTAGGCGGCGTCCTGCATAGCCATCTCGATAGTAACCCCGAGTCCATAGGAGCAGTGAAGAGGCTCGGTGGATCCAGGATAAGATGGAAATATCCTGACAGTGCAGAGATACTGGCTTTGATTAAAGTCTCGGAATTGCTCTTCGACCGTGTACTCAGGATACCAGCGGTATCCAGCCTCAGTCATTACCCTGACCAACTTAGCAGTATGGCCGGGTACATCTAGGCATCGAGTCAGGCGAACCACTTGATTGAGGTCGCGAGTGGCCATCTGAAAGCACAATCATAATGCAAAGGCATTAGAATTTCTAGCAAAATTTCGGCAGCATAACAGCTGTAAATGCTCAGGAAGGATTTTGAGACATTTGACAAAGGATTTCATACACACTCAACATCATCATATCAAAGTTCTGAATCCATTCTAACAACATAATGTGGTAGTAGAACTGAACTAGGCTTGTATCCATCAAACTTATAAGGTACTACTGATTAGTAACACGTGATCCTGATAGAGAGAATAGATCCTAATTCCTTAACCCCCGGTGGAAGAATGGACTGACTCAGATCAGAATGTCATAAGATAAAGGAGTAAAAGAGCCTTACGTTCCAACCCACAAACAATTCCCCTACATATAACTAAAGAATCTCTAGACTCAACATCGACCAGTTTGGCTTGGAGAACCTACAGGCAGTCCGGCTCTGATGCCAACGCTGTCAGGACCCCGACTCGATGTCACATCGATCTAGCCGGTAACACCTCATATCACTTTGCGGCCTCACGCACGGTATCCCCACGGGTGTCGCCTTACCTTTACCCGGGACCGTTTGCGCATTTTGGCTCACGTATATGATAGTGTCGCTAGCATCCATATGATAAAGAGCCCGGGCTGACATGACTAGTCATAAACCCAAAGTGGCACAGACTTACAGGGACAGGCATCCATGACCCAGCTTCGAACGTGTCGGTCATCAGCAAGTGGGTCCGGGCTGTAGCACTGGGCTAGCAGGACTCCGGTAAACCGGGCTGTAGCGGGCTAACAGGACTCCGGTACTCAATGCGTGACATTTCCCCGAAGGGACAGACACAGGAACGAAGAAGGACACATGCCGGCCAGCCTAAGTGTTCCAGAGCAGTAGCAAGCTACCATGGCTCAGCGGTAACACTAGGAGACATTTCCCGGTAAGAGAGGCTACTAAGGATAAACAACTAGATAGTCAGATCCCACACATACCAAGCATTTCAATCATACACACAATATGCTCGATATGTGCAAATACAACGAAGCATCACAACATGACTCTACGACACAAGTACTTTATTTAAGGCTCAGGGAGCCATACATAGCATACACACAGATACGGGTCACACAACCCAGCATTCAAGTCATACAGTCATTCAAACCAACAGCGGAAGTACATTGTCTGAGTACAGACAACTAGTAAAATAAAAGAGGCTTGGAAAGCCTAGCTATACTACGTGGTCATTCACAAGCTCAGGGTCACCACCTGGGTCTTTAGCCTACTCGTTGATGTCAACATCTACATAGAACCCATCAGAAGGGGTTGCAGTGTCTTCTGTAAAAATGTAGATTATAGCAAAATGAGTACAAAGGTACTCAGCAAGACTTACATCAGATCCTACATACATGCATATTATCAAGAAGGGTTGGTGGAGTTATTGCAGCAAGCCAGCTTTGACTCTTGGCTAGGTTATCCTACGATACTCCAACTTGAAATGGTTTTGCGCACACGAGTCCACTAGTCACCACTTCAATACACTACCGAGGATCCACCTCCGTCTTCCTACGGAAGAGCCATCCTCGGCACTCACACTTATCTTGAGGCTTTTAGCAGTTTCCATTTACTTGTCTATGAACTATATAGGCAACCAAGTAGTCCTTTACCGCGGACGCGGCTATTCGAATAGATCATGTTAACCCTGCAGGGGTGTACTTCTTCATACACGCTCTCACCACTTACCATCGTTTACACGACATGTACTCGGCAACCTTCAAGCGGAAGCCCAACGCGGGTGTCGGCCACGACCTACCTAATCACCTAAGCCTCCAGTAGGCTACAAACACCAGAAACTACTTGCAACTCCTGGACGGAGAACTAGGGTGAATAAGAAGCCGAGAGGGTCCATTGGTTTCGGGCCCAATGCATGGTAGTAGCTGATTCTTAAATCACACATATAGATCTCAGTGCTTAAGGTCGGCTTCAATGAAACAACCCACCATGTACTCCTACATGGCCTCTCATCGATACCTTTACCAAATCGTGTTCACCACACCACTCTCATTACCGACATAATCATTTCACTCTAGCCCATCACCCAGATGAACCAGACCTGACACGACTCTAAGCATAGAAGGCATAGCAAGGTAGGAACAACACATACATATGGCTCAATCAACTCCTACACATGCTAGTGGGTTTCATCTAGTTACTGTGGCAATGACATGTCATGCAGAGGAAATGGGTTCAACTACCGTAGCACACAGCAGTTTGAAACGCGTTGTCTTAATGCAGTAAAGAGAGCAGGAGCGAGAACATGGGTTTGTATCGATATGATCAAATGGTTGGTTGCTTGCCTGATGGTTCGATGCACTGATACGGTTCTTCGTTAGGGTAATCACGGTACTCCTCGGAGGCAGAACCTGTCGCAAGGAACACCGATACACAACCATCACCAAACAATGTGCAACAATATGATGCATGTATGAAACATGGCAATATGAGTGTGTTGGGCTAATGCAACTAAAACCAGAAGGGTTTGAACAAATTTGAATCAAAGATTCAAATTTCAAACTCAAACATGGCCTTTTAAAGTGCTTTTCCTTGTTCTGCTTAAAACATTAATTTAACTTGTTTGATCATGCATGAAAATAGTACAGATGGATAGATTGGATTTTTCTGATCATTTTTCATATATAATTTGTCTAATTTGGAGTTACAGAATAAAAGTTATGAATTTTTGAAGTTTAAATAATATTCTGGAATTTCCTGATTTAAATTAAATCCAGAAATACAATTATTGCGCCAGCATGACGTCAGCATGACGTCAGTGGTCAACTGCGGCTGGCTGAAAGTCAAACCTGACGTGTGGGGCCCACACGTCAGTGACAGGGGGGTAAACAGGGTTAATTTAATCCTAATTACTAATTAGTGGCGCTGGGGCCCACTGGTCAGTGGCAGGGGGTTAACTAACAGTGGTTAGCGCTAATCCTAATTAGCTGCAGGGCTGGGCCCACCTGTCAGGGACCCAGGGGGGTCCTGCCGTGGTCAAAGTGGGTCAAACCCACCGGCGACATGACGCCGGCGAGGCCCGAGACGGCGGCGCGATGCGGAATCGCGCTATAGGGCACGGGCGAGGCCGTGCTTGGGCTCGTTGGAGAGCCCTTGCTCCCGCGCATCGAATGGTGGTGGTGGCCGTGCCGGAGGTGGCCGGAATCGACGGCGGCGAGCTCGGCTGCGGCCGCCGGGGTTCGGTCGTGCACGGGAACGGTGCTGCTGCTCACAAGCGAGGGAGCTGAGGCGCTGGAGGGGTGCTACGGGTCCTTACGGACTTGTTGGACTCGCCGGGGTGACCAAATGGTCACCGGAGCTGCGTCGACGGCGGAGGTTCGGCCGTGGTGGGGAGGAGGCTACAGTGAGGGAACGAGGGGGAGGAGAGGGGGAAACGGCGGCGTAGCTCACCGCGGTTGCAGTGGGCGTCGAAGCGGGCTCGGGGACGCGCTGGAGACGGCGAATCGACGGCGACGGTGGTCGGAGCCCGAGGAGGGGAACGGCGACGTGGCGGCGATGCAGGGCTTCCGGAGGCCCGTGGAGCGGTGGGGAGGAAGAGGGGGTCGAGGCGGAGCTCCTGAGCTAGTCTGGGGAGCGAGGGGTGGCCGGGGACGGCTGCTATGGCGAACGGCGGCGACGGTGGTGTTCGGCCGTGTGAGAGAGAGAGCGAGGGAGAGGAGGGAGGAACTGAGGGAGAGTGAGAGAGAGCAGGGGGGAGAGGCGTGGCGTCGTCCGGGGCATCGAGCGAGGAGGGGAGGGCAGGCAGGCAGGGAGAGAGGTGGCGTGGCGCGGTGGCGCGCGCGCGCGCCGGCCACACTCCCCTACCTCTGTCGAGGACGAAGACGACAGAGGAGGGAGGTGGGCTGGGCCGCCTGCTGGCTGGGCCGGCCAGCTGGCTGGGCCGCACAGTGGAGGAGCCCAGGTAAGTTTCTCCCTTTTATTTATTTTCTGTTTTCTAATTTCTGACATTTGTTTTGATTTAAAAAAAATATTAAATCATTTTATTAACTTATGCCAATTTTTGCAGGAGCTAGATATATTATTCCAGAGCTCCTTTATAAATGGCATAATATTTGGACATATATTAATATATATAATTAATATATTTCCAATGCAAATATTTATGCATTAATTCCAAAAGCCCAAAATAAATACCTATGAGCTCTTAAAAATATTGGTTTGATTTTTATCTCTGTCCAATATTTTCAGAGAGTCACATGAGCATTTTCTTGGACCCTTTTGGAGAAATTTTTATTTGGATCATTTTCAAAATGATTCTGAGGGTTTCACAGATCCCCATTTCAAGTTTCTGATGAAAGAGTAAACATGATGCAACACTCTAATGCATGACTAGCTAGGGTGTGACAGTTTTGCACCAAACCAAAAATAATGAACATTTTTGAGGAATATTTTGAGCACTGAATTTAAATCATTACTTTATTTGCATTTGGAACTATATTCATAACTTATATAGAATATATTTCCAAATACCCTGAAACATTTTTATGTGCTTTTGGAAAAGTCCATTAAGCAGCATAAATATTTTCAGAGGAGTTTTTGGCATTGTTTGAATTATTTTTAAATTCAAAACAGTGGCAAAACAGATTAAATAAAATAAAACAGAACAGAAAAATATAAAGCAGAGACTTACCTGGCCTCACCCGTGCAGCCCACCAGAGCCGGCCCAGCTCCTGTGCTGGTCCAGCACTGTGCGGCCCAGCCCACCTCCTCCTCCCTGTCGCCTTCCTCCTCGCGCCAGTAGGCAGAGGAGGGACTCGGCGCACGCGCCCGAGCTCGCCACGCCTCCACCCTGCTCGTCTGCATCGCCTGGACACCGCGACGCCTCGCGTCATCCTCTCGGCGCTGCCCCGACCCCCTGGAACCCCCTCGACCTCTCCCATCGCCTCTCCCCTTCCCCGTCCCTCTCGCACACAACCGGCCGAGCGCCACCGTCACTGACCCTCGTTGCCCTCGCGGCCACCGCCACCCCCTCTCCTCCCCGACATGCTCCTGAGCTCCGCAGTGCCTCCCTCGACCTCCCCGTCGGCTCACGCGACCGGAGAAGCCCCGAAGTGCCGTCCCGATGTTTTCCCCCTCCTCGGCCACCGAGGATAGCCGCTGTCGATTCGCCGCCTCCGACGCCACCCCGAGCTCGCCGAGGCCACCGCTGCACCCGTTGTGAGCTCCTGTGTTGTTTCCCCCTCTTCCCTGGCCCGTTTTCTTCCTCTAACACCGATGCCCGTCGCGGCCGAGAGCTTCTCGCCGCCGGCCATGGCTTAGCCGTGGCCATAGCCGCGCATGCCCACGACGGAGTGCTTCATCGTGCTCATAAAGCCCCCAGGAGCCCAACACACCAACCAGCTCCCCCTCCCGCGCACCGCAACGCCAAACCCGCGGGTGCCCGAACTCCGGCCGCCGCCTCCCTCGCCGCTGCCGACGCCACAGCCAACCCCAACTCCTCTGGCTTGCTCCATTGGATGCGCACGAGCTCGAGCTCCCTGTAGAACCCCTCCGCGCGTCGAATGGGCGCCGGAGCAGCCATTCCGGCGAGCCACCGCCGCGTCTGGTCGTTGCCGGCGGTTAGACGCCGGTGGATTAGCCGGGTTGACCAGGGATTTGACCCCCCTGGGTCACTGACGTGTGGGCCCGTCCCCTGCTAACCTTTGGTTAAGTTAATAACTAAGTTTAATTAAGCCACTGACTCACTGACATGCGGGCCCCGCCCGGCTAATTAAGTTAGGTTAGTATTAACTAAGCTAGGTTAGTTTAGTTAGACACTGACACTCGGGACCCACCGGTCAGAGTTTGACCGGACTGTGCCACGTTGACCTGCTGACGTCATCATGACGTCAGGATGACGCAGTAAATTCATTTCTGGATTTATTATTATTCAGGAAATTCCAGAAAATGCCTAAAACTTCTAAAATTCATAGAAATTCAACCGTAACTCCAAATTAAATAATTTATATATGTAAAATTATCAGAAAAATTCAAGGAATCCATCTGTACCATTTTCATGCATGTTAGAACAACTTATAGCTGCTGTTTAGCACAAATCAATTAAATGGCATTTAAATATCCACATATGGAGTTTGAATTTGAATCTTGGATTCATACCAACTTCATTTAATCTGGTTTTAGTTGCATTAGCCCAAAACACATTCATTTTGCCATGTCATGATCATGCAACATATTGTGCATTGCATTGATTGTGTTCCCTTCCGTGTTGCCGGTATTTGTCCCCTCTCGATAGACGTGATACCGATGATGTGATCGTTAACACTGATGAAGACTCAATGTTATCTTCAGAAGTGCCAGGCAAGCAAAACCCCCTTGTTCATTCCGATAAAATCCCACTCTCTCGCTCCTGCTCTCTTTTACTGCATTAGGACAACAACGATATATTTGATACTTGCTGCGGTAGCTGAACCCCTTTATCCTTTGCATGACCTGTCATTCCACAGTAAATAGATGAAACCCACTAGCATGAGTAGGAGTTGTTTGAGCCCTGTTGTGCCTACTCATTCATGTTTGTTGTCATGCCTGCTATTGCTTAGAGTTGTGTCAGGTCTGATTCATCGGGGATGAATCAGAGGCGTGTGAACATGCCCTACTGTGTGTGAGCTAAGTGTGTGAACACGATTTGGTAAAGGTAGCGGTGAGAGGCCATGTAGGAGTACATGGTGGGTTGTCTCATTGCAGCCGTCCTCAGGAACTGAGTTCTGTGTTTGTGATCCATGATCAGTTACTACCACAAATTGGGCTCCGGGCGCTCCAAGCTCTGTCGACTTATTAATCAACATGATCTCTGTCCAGGAGTTGCAACTAGTTTCTGGTGTTTGTAGGTAGTGTTAGTAGTCTACCAAGTGGCACCCGGTACAGGTGGGCTTGGGACAGACTAGGCACAATGGCACGGTGTACCAAGCGTAGATCCACCCGTCGAGGTGGGCTTGGGAACCCTGCTCACATCGTTTGGGGCCGTAAGCGACACCCCGGCCGGATCTCCTTGCGGATGGAACCCGAATAGGCGATAAACCTGGACTAGAGACTTGTTCAGTTAGTCAGGTCGTGGCTGACTCCCTCGCCCGGCTTCCGCTTGAAGGTTGCCGAGGTACATGACGTGTACAGGGCGATAAGTGGCGAAAGCGTGTGTGAAGAAGTACACCCCTGCAGGGTTATCATCATCTATTCGAATAGCTGGATTCCTCGGATATGGAAACTTGGACCCCTTGTACAGTTCATAGACAAGTGAAAGTGGATACTCTAAAATACGCAAGATAAGCGTGAGTGCTATGGATGGCGTTCTCGTAGGGAGACGGGAGCGGATCCATAGTGGTGTATTGATATGGTGAATATGTGGACTCGTGTGCGCCACTTCAAAAGAGTTACTTGCAGTCATAGATCAGGTTAGCCACCGAGTCAAAGCTGGCTTGCTGTAGTTGAACTCCACCACCCCCTTTGTTGATAATGATGCATATGTAGATAGATCTGATGTAAGTCTTGCTGGGTACATTTGTACTCACGTTTGCCTATTTTATGTTTTGCAGAGAGACTTCAGTCTCACTAGTAGTTCCGCGTGGACTTCGACGTTTAGCTTGTTACCTCAGCTACGATCTTGTGCCCTCGGCAGGATCTGGTAGATAGTCAGGCTTCTCAGCCTTTTTCATTTATAGTTGTCTGTACTCAGACATGTTAAGCTCCCGCATGTGCTTTGACTTGTATGCTCTGATTGTTGGGTCATGAGACTCATGTTTGTAATATCTCGCTCCTCAGAGCCTATTGAATAATTACTTGAGTTGTAGAGTCATGTTGTGATGCCATGTTGTATCTGCACATATCGAGCATATTGTGTGTATGTTGTTGAAATGCTTGGTATGTGTGGGATCTGACTATCTAGTTATTTATCCTTAGTAGACTCTCTTACCGGGAAATGTCTCCTAGTGTTTCCACTGAGCCATGGTAGCTTGCTACTGCTCCGGAACACTTAGGCTGGCCGGCATGTGTCCTTCTTCGTTCCTGTGTCTGTCCCTTCGGGGAAATGTCACGCGATGAATACCGGAGTCCTGTTAGCCCGCTACAGCCCGGTTCTCCGGAGTCCTGCTAGCCCAGTGCTATAGCCTGGATTCACTCGCTGATGACCGACACGTTCGATGCTGGGTCACGGATGCCTGTCCCTGTAAGTTAGTGCCACTTTGGGTTTACGACTAGCCATGTCAGCCCGGGCTCCTTATCATATGGATGCTGGCGACACTATCATATACGTGTGCCAAAAGGCGCAAACGGTCCCGGGCAAAGGTAAGACGACACCCGTGGGAATACCGTGCGTGAGGCCGCAAAGTGATATGAGGTGTTACATGCTAGATCGATGTGGCATTGAGTTGGGGTCCTGACAGCGTTGGTATCAGAGCTTGACTGCCTGTAGGATTACCAAGCCAAACTGGTCGAAGTTGAGTCTAGATATTCTTTAGTTATATAAGGGAATTGATTGTGGGATGGAACGTAAGGCTCTTTTTACTCCTTGTACCTCATGGCCTTCTGATCTGAGTCATCATCTTATCTTTCCTACGGGGATTAAGAACTAGGCTATCTCTTCTTTCTATCAGGATCACGTGTTACTAATCTGTAGACTTATAAGATTGTTGATTCAAGCCTCAGTTCAGTTCCTACTATCTTCTATATGTTAACTGTTGATCTCGAAACCTTGATATTGTGCTTCTGAGTGGTTATGCCACCATTTTTGTGAATGTCTCAAATCTTTTCTGAGCTTTTACAGCCGTTATGCTGTCCGAGTCATCCCAGGTTTCTAAGTAGTCTGATGCATTTGCAAATCCTTTCCTTCCGTCTCCGATGTCCCTTTTGGTCAGAATAAGCACACTAATCAGTGAGTTGAGGTACTCCGTTACCTTGACATATATGTTGGAGATATTATTATGACCCTAGGTGTCTTAGGGGATCATCTAGTAATTTAGCCATGATTTGTGTTCCCAGTGTGATGATTCTGGCCATCATTCTCGAAAGCATCCCGTGATGCTACTTAGTAATAGGTATTCTATTTCTGGGTTTTGAACCCGAGATTCACTCTACTTACTTCATGTTGATAGTGTTTGCTAGTTCCTTCAGGATATTAGTAACTTTGCGATAGTCCTCGAGGTCCGTGGTATTTCCTTCTTCCAAACACTATGAACCGCTTATGGCAGATGTTTATTGGATCAAAAGATCACAATTAGAGTACTCTTGAGGAGATCTCCATTCATAAATCGTGACTCTGCCAGTCCTACCTCTCTGCATGGGTTATCTGGAAGAAATGTTGATCTCGCTCGACATACTAATCTATGCATCCACAACTCAGAAAATTATATGTTCCTTTGAGTTGTCCCTCTTTAGTTGTCTACTGACCTTCGTCTATCAATTGATATCAAGGGTATGCATGCATTCGTTTATCGATGCCTATTACCCTTGTGGTCCGTCAAGCCATTCTGTCCTGAATGACTTGGAGAAACAAACTCCAGTACCTCATCCATATCTAGGATTGGGTCAAAGTAGTTGTATTCCGCAGATCAAATGCCAATCCAGCTTTTGGTTCTGTTCTACCTTGGAGTATTACCCCCTTTATGTCAGAATTGTCATGAGAACTGCACCAACTCTCATGAATTTTGACGTAGTGATACTTCTCACCATCATTAGTCATTCCTCGGCCCTCGTGTTGATGCAACCGGAATACCGACAAATAAATTGTGATGTGTGAAATCAATACTCCCAGCAACCTCGTTGCTTGGTAGTTAAAGGATAATAATTTCATTCTTAGCGTGTTGGTTTTTGAATCATCCTTCTAAGACTGATCGTGCTACCTAGTCCTTATTTCGGTGCACCCTTCGATTGATGAGTTAGGATCTTGTCAAGTCCTCACTCATTTGATCATATCGTCTTGCCCTCAAAAGCGAGATTGTTCTCGAGGTTAGTAACATACCGGTGGTTCGTGATTTTCTGAATGTTTCCTCGGAAGTATCACCAGGTCGTCACCTGACCGTTATGTTGAGCTCGTGATCAAGTTGGTTTCTTATGAACCACCTTCTCTCCAAGAATCGGTTTTAGATATCCCTGAGCTAGTTGGTTAGGCTAGACCACAACTTGGAGAGTTGGAAGATAAAAGCTTGTCTGACTTAGTTCGTTCCAAAGGGATATTCTTGTGTAGTGTGTGTTGAAGAAAGATGATCTCTTCATCGAATGGTCCCTGTGATCAGTTGCTGGACCTATTGTCTTATCAATCCTTTGATTTGAGTGTGGGCTATCGTCAAATCAAGTCAGAACCAACGATGTTCGTAATGTTGTCTTCCTCGTGGTTGATCCCTCGAGCATACACCATTATATCTTTTGGGTCTGACCAATGCTATCACCGTGTTCACACAATGGTGGAAGTCCAGTGATATGGAAATTCCGATGAGTTGTTGTTGAGTTCATTGACAACATCCTTATCTCCTCCATGATGTTGTTGAACATTAAGTTAGTGTTGGAAACTTTTGAAAGCATTTTCTTCATGCTAGCTCATGAAGTATTTGTTTGATGAAAGGAGTGACTTCCTCTTATACACGTGCATTTGGTGAAAGTTGCCGCCGTGGATTTGAGAAAGTTAGTTTTGCTTCCTCTGGAATCATCCCAAGTCAGTCATGCATATGTGCGAAGTATTCTGTGGTCTGGAGACTTGCAACCTCCATTCCATATGTGTTCCGAGCACACCAAGCCACTGATTGAGTTGTTCAAAGATAAAGGAGTCTGTCCACGGTGAACTCTTTGGACTTCCACGCGTGGAGACTTCGATGTCATTAATGATGGTTCCCCCTCCTGAACTCGGTAGTGTTTTATTATAAGACTACTTTGTGGTCATGCTTGTCTTGGACATCGTGTTCACATGTTGTAGCAGAACCAGCTCATGTTTTGGAGCTTACTATCGTAGTTCATTCCCCGAGAATCTCGCAACGTCATCTCGTCGATTTGTGTTGCAAATTTTCATTTTTCTTCCTAGACTCGATGAGTCTGGAATATCCTGACACCAACCAGATCTGAATCTCAGGCAGATATGATGGTTTGGAACATTTCCCAAGAACTATAATATTGGTCCCTCGATAACCGGTAAAGTGGATGTCGTGACCAACACACCCAGCCGGAAGACCTATTATTGTAGTATCTTGTTTGAGGAAGTTGGCCACCTCCCCATAAGGACTTCGTAGGATTTACCCCCTAGCTATGCCTTATGATTTTAGTGTTTCCGAAGTACGACCTTTACCTGATGTTCTAGATACCAGACCATTTCAAGGAATGGGATACGCTAGTACATCAAGGAGAACATTAGAAGCGGAGTGCTAAATGTCTCTCGGTCGATCATCCAGATTTTATTTCCTTGGCCCCGCCAAGGGTGAAGTATGAGAAGGTGTTATCTTCCTTTGCGTCTGCATCATCCATCATTAGCCATCATGGTAGTAAGTTGTGTTACCGGACCCTTGACACGGATGTTGGTAAAACCTTGATGAATATGGAAATGCGCAAGTTCTTGAGAGCACGCACAAGCGCTAGGTGTTATCATCGGCACTAACTGGGTTTGCTCTCAGTTTCCTCGGCAATGCTATGACCTTTTTAAACAGTGAATTCACTCTCTATTGTTGGGTTCTTCCCCAGTTACCAGAATCATTCCCAGCATTTGCATTTTGTTCCCAGCTTGCACCGCCAATGTGCCATTCTACCATGGGTCTCTTCCATTTCCGGTGATAAGCAAATCATCCATTACGTTGTCTTCAACAAGGTAATCCACATCATCCAAGTCTGAGTATGCCATTCTGCCGACCCCCTCCAAACGATCGCTTGAGAATTGCCTTAGGCTGGTATAAAGGTTTTCAATGATCTCTGAATCAAAGGTAATTCTTTTTGCCACTTAAGGAAATAATCTACGAATCACCCTCCTCCAGGATGTTTCGTCGTGGTATCATGGCAACTCAACTCCTCGCTACGTGAACAATCGTTTACCACCTTCTTAAGTGTGGAATTGTTGTCCACCTAGTGAACCTTCGTCATCTGTTTCTTTCCACCCCTCTTGATGTGTATCTCGTGTCTCAAACCGAGAGATGGTTCTATGTCTCATTCCGTGAGTTAATCCTGAGTTGTTCGACCTCCGAGAAGAACGATTCTTTTAGGGTCTTTTCCTTTCCTCTCGTTGTCATGTTAGTTGGAGTTCTCAGAGCAAGACTTCGAGACAAAGATGGTGATCGAATCAACGTTCCTATGAAGTGCAACCTGGATCGTGAAGATTGTACTAGTTGCGTTCCCCCTTCACCTTACCCTACGCTTGAATCTCGGGACGAGATTTTTGTTTAGTGGGGGTGAGTTGTCACAGCCCTAGATTATTGTTTGTAAATAGTTGCATCTTCATCCAGGCATCATATTTAAATTTCTGAAACTTGAACTGAGGAATTTTGGAAGCCTCAAAAACTTAAATAAAAGAGGGGCAAAGAACCCTGGAAAATGCATTCAATGTTTTCAAAATGGCCTTAAATAATGTTGGTTATATTTTGGCAAGGGTTTTGCACCAAACCAAAAATAATGAACATTTTTGAGGAATATTTTGAGCACTGAATTTAAATCATTACTTTATTTGCATTTGGAACTATATTCATAACTTATATAGAATATATTTCCAAATACCCTGAAACATTTTTATGTGCTTTTGGAAAAGTCCATTAAGCAGCATAAATATTTTCAGAGGAGTTTTTGGCATTGTTTGAATTATTTTTAAATTCAAAACAGTGGCAAAACAGATTAAATAAAATAAAACAGAACAGAAAAATATAAAGCAGAGACTTACCTGGCCTCACCCGTGCAGCCCACCAGAGCCGGCCCAGCTCCTGTGCTGGTCCAGCACTGTGCGGCCCAGCCCACCTCCTCCTCCCTGTCGCCTTCCTCCTCGCGCCAGTAGGCAGAGGAGGGACTCGGCGCACGCACCCGAGCTCGCCACGCCACCACCCTGCTCGTCTGCATCGCCTGGACACCGCGACGCCTCGCGTCATCCTCTCGGCGCTGCCCCGACCCCCTGGAACCCCCTCGACCTCTCCCATCGCCTCTCCCCTTCCCCGTCCCTCTCGCACACAACCGGCCGAGCGCCACCGTCGCTGACCCTCGTTGCCCTCACGGCCACCGCCACCCCCTCTCCTCCCCGACGTGCTCCTGAGCTCCGCAGTGCCTCCCTCGACCTCCCCGTCGGCTCACGCGACCGAAGAAGCCCCGAAGCGCCGTCCCGACGTTTTCCCCCTCCTCGGCCACCGAGGACCGCCGCTGTCGATTCGCCGCCTCCGACGCCTCCCCGAGCTCGCCGACGCCACCGCTGCACCCATTGTGAGCTCCTGTGCTGTTTCCCCCTCTTCCCTGGCCCGTTTTCTTCCTCTAACACCGATGCCCGTCGCGGCCGAGAGCTTCTCGCCGCCGGCCATGGCGCAGCCATGGCCATAGCCGCGCATGCCCACGACGGAGTGCTTCATCGTGCTCATAAAGCCCCCAGGAGCCCAACACACCAACCAGCTCCCCCTCCCGCGCACCGCAACGCCAAACCCGCGGGTGCCCGAACTCCGGCCGCCGCCTCCCTCGCCGCTGCCGACGCCACAGCCAACCCCAACTCCTCTGGCTTGCTCCATTGGATGCACACGAGCTCGAGCTCCCTGTAGAACCCCTCCGCGCGTCGAATGGGCGCAGGAGCAGCCATTCCGGCGAGCCACCGCCGCGTCTGGTCGTTGCCGGCGGTTAGACGCCGGTGGATTAGCCGGGTTGACCAGGGATTTGACCCCCCTGGGTCACTGACGTGTGGGCCCGTCCCCTGCTAACCTTTGGTTAAGTTAATAACTAAGTTTAATTAAGCCACTGACTCACTGACATGCGGGCCCCGCCCGGCTAATTAAGTTAGGTTAGTATTAACTAAGCTAGGTTAGTTTAGTTAGACACTGACACTCGGGACCCACCGGTCAGAGTTTGACCGGACTGTGCCACGTTGACCTGCTGACGTCATCATGACGTCAGGATGACGCAGTAAATTCATTTCTGGATTTATTATTATTCAGGAAATTCTAGAAAATGCCTAAAACTTCTAAAATTCATAGAAATTCAACCGTAACTCCAAATTAAATAATTTATATATGTAAAATTATCAGAAAAATTCAAGGAATCCATCTGTACCATTTTCATGCATGTTAGAACAACTTATAGCTGCTGTTTAGCACAAATCAATTAAATGGCATTTAAATATCCACATATGGAGTTTGAATTTGAATCTTGGATTCATACCAACTTCATTTAATCTGGTTTTAGTTGCATTAGCCCAAAACACATTCATTTTGCCATGTCATGATCATGCAACATATTGTGCATTGCATTGATTGTGTTCCCTTCCGTGTTGCCGGTATTTGTCCCCTCTCGATAGACGTGATACCGATGATGTGATCGTTAACACTGATGAAGACTCAATGTTATCTTCAGAAGTGCCAGGCAAGCAAAACCCCCTTGTTCATTCCGATAAAATCCCACTCTCTCGCTCCTGCTCTCTTTTACTGCATTAGGACAACAACGATATATTTGATACTTGCTGCGGTAGCTGAACCCCTTTATCCTTTGCATGACCTGTCATTCCACAGTAAATAGATGAAACCCACTAGCATGAGTAGGAGTTGTTTGAGCCCTGTTGTGCCTACTCATTCATGTTTGTTGTCATGCCTGCTATTGCTTAGAGTTGTGTCAGGTCTGATTCATCGGGGATGAATCAGAGGCGTGTGAACATGTCCTACTGTGTGTGAGCAAAGTGTGTGAACACGATTTGGTAAAGGTAGCGGTGAGAGGCCATGTAGGAGTACATGGTGGGTTGTCTCATTGCAGCCGTCCTCAGGAACTGAGTTCTGTGTTTGTGATCCATGATCAGTTACTACCACACATTGGGCTCCGGGCGCTCCAAGCTCTGTCGACTTATTAATCAACATGATCTCTGTCCAGGAGTTGCAACTAGTTTCTGGTGTTTGTAGGTAGTGTTAGTAGTCTACCAAGTGGCACCCGGTACAGGTGGGCTTGGGACAGACTAGGCACAGTGGCACGGTGTACCAAGCGTAGATCCACCCGTCGAGGTGGGCTTGGGAACCCTGCTCACATCGTTTGGGGCCGTAAGCGACACCCCGGCCGGATCTCCTTGCGGATGGAACCCGAATAGGCGATAAACCTGGACTAGAGACTTGTTCGGTTAGTCAGGTCGTGGCCGACTCCCTCGCCCGGCTTCCGCTTGAAGGTTGCCGAGGTACATGACGTGTACAGGGCGATAAGTGGCGAAAGCGTGTGTGAAGAAGTACACCCCTGCAGGGTTATCATCATCTATTCGAATAGCCGGATTCCTCGGATATGGAAACTTGGACCCCTTGTACAGTTCATAGACAAGTGAAAGTGGATACTCTAGAATACGCAAGATAAGCGTGAGTGCTATGGATGGCGTTCTCGTAGGGAGACGGGAGCGGATCCATAGTGGTGTATTGATATGGTGAATATGTGGACTCGTGTGCGCCACTTCAAAAGAGTTACTTGCAGTCGTAGATCAGGTTAGCCACCGAGTCAAAGCTGGCTTGCTGCAGTTAAACTCCACCACCCCCTTTGTTGATAATGATGCATATGTAGATAGATCTGATGTAAGTCTTGCTGGGTACATTTGTACTCACGTTTTCCTATTTTATGTTTTGCAGAGAGACTTCAGTCTCACTAGTAGTTCCGCGTGGACTTCGACGTTTAGCTTGTTACCTCAGCTACGATCTTGTGCCCTCGGCAGGATCTGGTAGATAGTCAGGCTTCTCAGCCTTTTTCATTTATAGTTGTCTGTACTCAGACATGTTAAGCTTCCGCATGTGCTTTGACTTGTATGCTCTGATTGTTGGGTCATGAGACTCATGTTTGTAATATCTCGCTCCTCGGAGCCTATTGAATAATTACTTGAGTTGTAGAGTCATGTTGTGATGCCATGTTGTATCTGCACATATCGAGCATATTGTGTGTATGTTGTTGAAATGCTTGGTATGTGTGGGATCTGACTATCTAGTTATTTATCCTTAGTAGCCTCTCTTACCGGGAAATGTCTCCTAGTGTTTCCACTGAGCCATGGTAGCTTGCTACTGCTCCGGAACACTTAGGCTGGCCGGCATGTGTCCTTCTTCGTTCATGTGTCTGTCCCTTCGGGTAAATGTCACGCGATGAATACCGGAGTCCTGTTAGCCCGCTACAGCCCGGTTCTCCGGAGTCCTGCTAGCCCAGTGCTACAGCCTGGATTCACTCGCTGATGACCGACACGTTCGATGCTGGGTCACGGATGCCTGTCCCTGTAAGTTAGTGCCACTTTGGGTTTACGACTAGCCATGTCAGCCCGGGCTCCTTATCATATGGATGCTGGCGACACTATCATATACGTGTGCCAAAAGGCGCACACGGTCCCGGGCAAAGGTAAGACGACACCCGTGGGAATACCGTGCGTGAGGCCGCAAAGTGATATGAGGTGTTACATGCTAGATCGATGTGGCATTGAGTCGGGGTCCTGACACCCAGTGACAGCAGGGGCAGCAAGGCACGTATTGTACTGTTGCCATCGAGGATAAAAAGATGGGGTTTATATCATATTGCATGAGTTTATCCCTCTACATCTGTCATCTTTCTTAATGCGTTACTCTGTTCTTTATGAACTTAATAGTCTAGATGCATGCTGGATAGCGGTTGATGTGTGGAGTAATAGTAGTAGATGCCGACAGGAGTCGGTCTACTTGTCACGAACGTGATGACTATATACATGATCATGCCTAGATAATCTCATAATTATTCGCTTTTCTATCAATTGCTCGACAGTAATTTGTTCACCCACCGTAATACTTATGCTATCTTGTGAGAATCCACTAGTGAAACCTATGGCCCTCGGGTCTATCTTTTATCATATAAGCTTTCAGTTTACTTTTATTTGCATCTTTACTTTTCCAATATATATTACAAAATACCAAAAATATATTTATCTTATCATATTATCTCTATCAGATCTCACTTTCGCAAATGGCCGTGAAGGGATTGACAACCCCTTTATTGCATTGGTTGCGAGTTCTTGTTTGTTTTTGTAGGTGCGTGGGACTTTTGCGGAGCCTCCTACTGGATTGATACCTTGGTTCTCAAAAACTGAGGGAAATACTTACACTACTATTACTGCATCACCCTTTTCTCTACAAGGAAAACCAATGCAAGCTCAAGACGCAGCAGGGGGCTCTCTCCAACAGTGTTCCTCGGCTCGCACCTAGCATCACGGTGGTCGAACTTGGAGTCATTCATCTGGTACACGTGGCATCTCAGATCTGGACACAAGGTGATGTACACCGTCAAGGATAATGTTGTCCTCAAAGATGGATGTACACGGTCAAGGGGGTAAGGGGGGATGTGACCTCTCACTCTGTCCGCCATTTGAAGCGGCACGCTGGCCGAGGGCGCCTCCCACTGCACTCCCAGCTGTACCCGCCTCCTCGCCGCATTTGAAAACCTACATTTACTAGCAAGATGCCCATGCGTTGCATGGAACATCAAGATGCATTTGTATGAGTACTTTATCTTGTGTGAGAAAAGTATGAATGAGGGAAGGCCTTTGAGGGAGTACTGGACTAGGGGGGGTCTGGATAGCCGAACTATCATCTTTGGCCGGACTCCAAGACTATGAAGATACAAGATTGAAGACTTCGTCCCGTGTCCGGATGGGACTTTCCTTGGCGTGGAAGGTAAGCTTGGCGATACGGATATGTAGATCTCCTACCATTGTAACCGACTCTGTGTAACCCTAGCCCTCTCCAGTGTCTATATAAACCGGAGGGTTTTAGTCCGTAGGACGAACAACAATCATACCATAGGCTAGCTTCTAGGGTTTAGCTTCCTTTATCTCGTGGTAGATCTACTCTTGTACTACCCATATCATCAATATTAATCAAGCAGGAGTAGGGTTTTACCTCCACCGAGAGGGCCCGAACCTGGTAAAAACATCGTGTCCCTTGTCTGCTGTTACCATCCGCCTAGACGCACAGTTCGGGACCCCCTACTCGAGATCCGCCGGTTTTGACACCGACATTGGTGCTTTCATTGAGAGTTCCTCTGTGCCGTCGCCATCAGGAAGGATGCCTCGTCCCGTCTTGAAAGACGGCACCGTTGCTAAGGGAGCTTTGGCCATTGGCCAAACTATTCGGCTAGGCGGTTTTCTTATGACCGCCTGCTCGGCCCCTGCGCCGACGATGACTTCTTGAGTCATCAGAAGAAATCTTCATGTCAACTCGGAACTTGCCGAGCAGCTAGATCCGATGGAGCTCTCCTCATTAATCGAGCTCTTAGACCACATCGCCGCCCTGGGAGTCGCTACGGACTACAATCAGATTGGGCTTAAAACCGATCTGAGAGAGATCAACTCTCCCCAGGCTACCCACCATGTTGCTGTGGTGGAGGAACAGTACGGCGACCCTTCTTCAATATTAAGGACCAGTTACGTCCGGATTCTCGACCCCTCCAAGCCGGATTCCCGCGGAGGGACGGACGTCGATCAAGTCCTGAACCTAAAGTTAGGCAGCGGGCTGGATTCATTGGACAATATCCAAAAACCCAAGCTTCCAAGTATGGAAAATTTTCGGCCCTTGAGTTTTAGATTGGACGGGGTTCCAAATTTAATTCCACCCGCCCACCCAAACATAAGCGATCTATCCCGAATACGGCAAGAGACTGCTGAAACAGTACACCATTACTGGGCCAGATTCCTCCTGGTTATGGACAAGATAAAGGACTGCCACGAGGAAGACGCAATCTCACTTTTCTGCAATAATTGCACAGACAAGGGAATCCTAAACGCCATAAGTCATCGTGAAATTACACGCTTTGCCGACTTGGCGTCCATAGTACGAAAGTACTGTGTGATGGAGAGCGCCTGGAAAACCGAAACCAAATTTTGGGATAATCCGGCTTCGAATACAACCCTAGTCCGAAATAAAGGGGTGCATCATCGCCAGGCACCTGGGTTAAATACCAAAAAGCAGAAACCCCCTAAAGGGCATGGAACCATACTGGAGGGATGGCTCAGTGGACCCTGCAAAATTCATAGTACTGAGGGCGCCACTCCAACTCATAGCCTTCGGGCATGTTGGATATTACGGCAGGTGGCCAAAAGTGGTGAAGAGCTTCTAGCCCTAGAGAACCAACCCAGCAACACCAGTACGGTATTAACAGTCTTCGAGACTTACGCATCAAATAATATGCGGAAACGAACACTCCGCAGCCTTGCCGAAGTCTACCAAGTAGCAACAATAAACCCATGGAGTGACACGGCTATTACCTTTAATGCCAGTGACGAACCTAAATTCCGAACAGCCCGAGCACCAGCCGCATTGGTCCTCAGTCCAATAGTGGACGGCTTTTGCCTTACTAAGGTACTCATGGACGGCGGCAGCGGATTAAACCTCATTTACGAGGAAACCCTTCGAAAAATGGAAATAGACTGGAGCCGCATTGAGCGGAGCAGCACAACCTTTAGAGGAATAATCCCTAGTCGGGAAGCATGCTGCACAGGAAAAATCACACTAGACGTGGTGTTCGGCTCACCGGACAATTACAGGTCCGAGGAGGTCACGTTCCAAGTGGCCCCATTCAGCAGCGGATATCACGCTTTATTAGGGCGAGAGGCATTCACATTTTTTCAAGCTATACCCCATTACGGGTACATGAAGCTCAAAATGCCCGGGCCCAACGGAATCATCACTCTTGCCAGTGATCCGAACATAGCACTCCGCGCCGAAAATAAGACAGCCGCACTAGCCCTCGAGGCACTATCCGAAGCCCTAGCGGCCGAGGAACTCACTGCGCTGCGCTCCACGGTGAACAGGGACAATGTGATACTCGATAAGAGATCAAAGTCCACCTCTTTTAAACCAGCGGACAAAATAGTCAAATTCCAAGTCCATCCAACGGACCCTACAAAGACGGCATCCATTGGGGCACAGTTAAACCCTGATGTAGACGCCGCACTACGAGAATTCCTACGGGAAAATTGGGACATTTTTTCCTGGCACCCTTCAGACATGCCAGGAATCCCACGCCGGCTGGCCGAGCACAGCCTAAATATCCTAAAAGGATTCAAGCCAGTCAAACAGGCTCTTCGGCGATTTTCCGAACCCAAGAGACAAGCAATGGGAGAGGAGCTAGCCAAACTATTGGAAGCCGGATTCATCAGATATATAAAACATCCGGACTGGCTAGCAAACCTGGTGATGGTACCAAAGAAGGATAAATCCTGGCGCCTATGTGTCGACTTCAAGACCTTAACAAGGCTTGCCCAAAGGATCCATTCCCCCTCCCCCGCATCGATCAAATCATCGACGCTACCGCAGGGCACGATTCATTGTGCTTCCTCGACGCATACTCCGGCTACCACCAAATCAAGATGGCGGAGCCAGACCAAGCCGCAACGGCATTCATCACTCCATACGGACCATTCTGCTTCAACACAATGCCCTTCGGGCTCAAAAACGCCGGCGCAACATATCAGCGCATGATTCAGACATGTCTGGCAAACCAGATCGGCAAAACAGTGGAGGCATACGTAGACGATGTGGTCGTCAAATCCAAGCATGTCGAAACTCTAGTAGACGACTTGAGGCTCACATTCGACAATCTCCGAGCATATGACATTAAGCTCAACCCGGAAAAATGCGTTTTCGGCGTACCAGCCGGAAAGCTCTTGGGCTTCATTGTATCCGGTAGAGGAATTGAAGCAAACCCAGCCAAGATCCGAGCTCTGTCACAATTGGATATCCCAAAAGACCTCAAGCAAATACAAAAATTGACTGGATGTGTGGCGGCTCTAAGCCGCTTTATCTCCCGCTTAGGAGAAAAGGCATTACCCCTTTATCGCCTCCTCCGGCGCACCGAACACTTCGAGTGGACGGATGCCGCCACGGCCGGACTCGAAGAAATCAAAGCCATATTGGCAACAAATCCGGTCCTGGCCGCGCCCAACTTGGGCGAACCAATGTTATTATATATCGCGGCAACACATCAAGTTGTAAGCGCGGTGCTCGTCGTCGAACGAGAAACGGACGGACACAAGTTCCCCCTTCAAAAACTAGTTTACTACGTGTCCACTGTCCTAACTCCATGCAAGTCCCGGTATCCACATTATCGAAAGATAGCGTACGCGGTGTTCATGGCATCCCGGAAGCTGCGACACTACTTCAAGAGTGTTCGATAACAGTAGCCTCCGAAGTACCTCTTAATGACATTATAAACAACCGCGACGCGACTGGCCGGATTGCAAAATGGGCCATCGAGCTCCTCCCATTCGACATAACCTATAAACCACGGCGAGCTATCAAATCGTAAGTTTTGGCTGACTTCATCGCCGAATGGACTGAAGCCGAACTCCCTAAAGAGTACGGTGCATATTCCAATTGGATCATGCACTTCGACGGCTCCAAAATGTTGGCCGGCCTGGGGGCTGGCATCGTTCTGACGTCCCCAACCGGAGACACAGTCCAATACGTACTCCAGATAATGTACACGGACTCCAACAACGCAGCCGAATACGAGGCCCTTCTACATGGTCTCCGGATGCCAGTCTCCATGGGCATTCAGCGCCTAGAGGTCCGCAGGGATTCAAACCTCACAATATCCCAAATAAATGGAGACTTTGACACCAAGGATCCGAAAATGGCAGCCTACTGTAACGCCGTCTTAAAAATGTCAGCTCGGTTTGAAGGGCTCGAATTCCACCATATAGCCCGGGATAATAACCAAGCGGCGGACGTATTGGCACGCATCGGCGCAAAGCGTGATGCCATCCCTCCCAACATCTTCCTGGAGCGGCTTTTCAAGCCATCCGTACTATGGGAAGGGGAGTCCGGAAACAACAATCCGGACCCAACCGCACCGCCCAACACCGAACATTCTGACATGATCGGTGGTTCTGCCAACGAAATAACACCTTCAGCCCACGAAATAATGGCAGTCATTGCCCCGTGGACCGAGCCATTCCTAGCCTACTTAACTAGGCAGGAACTTCCCGAGGACCAAAACGAGGCCCGCTGCATAGTACGATGATCTAAAGCCTATAAGGTCCATGAGGGAGAGCTTTATAAGAAAAGCACAACCGGAGTCCTTCAAAGGTGTATCTCCGAAGAGGAAGGGCGAAATCTTCTGGCTGAAATTCATGCCGGACTCGGTGGGCACCACGCCGCAGCCCGGGCCCTTGTAGGCAAGGCCTTCCGTACATGATTTTATTGGCCGACGGCCCGGGCAGATGCTCAGGACTTAGTCCAACGATGCGTCGGTTGCCAGCTCTTTGCTAATCAAAGCCACATGCCACCCACCGCCCTCAAAACTATACCCATCACCTGGCCGTTCGCGGTCTGGGGGCTTGACATGGTTGGACCCCTTAAAGGAGGAACCCACAAGCAAAAATACCTATTGGTCATGGTGGATAAATTCACAAAATGGATAGAGGCCAAGCCAGTTAAGACGGCCGAATTCGGACCCGTGATAGACTTCATATCGGGGGTAGTACACCGTTACAGCGTCCCCCATAGCATCATCACTAATAACGGCACGAACTTCATGGCCGACGAGGTTAAACTCTGGTGCAAAAACATGTGCATCAAGCTCGACTACGCTTCAGTCTATCACCCTCAAACTAACGGTCAAGTCGAGCGAGCAAATGGTCTAATCATGAGTGGCATCAAACCCAAACTAGTGCGGTCCCTTAAGGAATCTAACATGCACTGGGTAGAGGAGCTTGACTCCGTACTTTGGGGGCTGCGGACCACGCCGAATTGCACTACCGGATTCACACCATTTTTTATGGTATACGGCGCAGAGGCATTTTCACCCTGCGACATAATTCATGACTCACCTCGCGTGCGCATGTACGAAGAAAGAGAAGCCGAGCTGGATCGGCAGGACAGTTTGGACGCCTTAGAGGAGGAGCGAGACATGGCAAAAGCTCGTTCCGCATTCTATCAATAGCAGGCTCGAAGATATCAAAGCAGAGAAGTCCGGGCCAAAACTTACAATGTTGGCGAACTAGTTCTATGCCTGCCGGACAAGAAAAAGGACAAACTCAAGCCCAAATGGGAAGGTCCCATCATCATCGACCAAGTCCTGACCGGCGGAGCATACCGTCTGCGAAATGCATCGGATAACTGACTGGAGCCGAACCCATGGAACACAGCCCGTCTTCAAAGATTCTACGCCTAGCGCCGGACTCCGAGTTCGTCTCCTTCCTCTGTCTACATTATATACTTTAGCTGTCTTTTATTTCTCTCCTTATCCCTCCCCTTTTTTCTCACAAGCCTTTGGAGGCTCGCCTGCGCATTCTTCGCACACACTTGACATGCTACTCGCACTCATTATACCTGGGGGCTTCTTTAACAGAAGCTTACTTATACGGGCTTTATGCCCAACACATGTGTCACACTTACGCATGTACCTTTTATTCACCATTATATGCATCGATATGACTTAAGTTTTGGCCAAGCTAGGTTGCCTAGCTCCTGTGCTTACCCCTACGTTCCCGATTGTTCGGCTAGGAGGTAAAGGGAGCACCTCTACGATTGTTACTACCGGGTCAGCCGGATGTGTACCTCAGACTGGGTGAAGCCGAAAGCTAGCGTTCTTAAGGGAATATTCAGTCGGTGAATCAAAAGATGATTTCTTACCTATTTATTTATCTGCCCCCAGATGCTTTCCTGCTTTTTTCGCAGTCCGGACATGCACTTTAGGGCATGCCTCCCAGGGAAAGGAACCCCTAACGGAACTATTCTCCCTGGAAGATGTTTCTTACTAACCATGTAATATAACATAACTAGTTGGGCACTTGTCTGATAAAGCACTAATGACCCCTACGCCTGGTCTCCATGCATGCCCCGGTTTTTATATAACCGCGAGGGTATTCGGACACACTCCGGACTGTCGGGTCCCGAGGTTGAAGCGAAAAGGTCCGCTACGACAAACGATCTACAATCCGGCTAGAAGGCATTTTACATGTCATTTTAAATTACATAGTCAAATTGACTGATTGTATTCCTCTTCAATACCATCTAATAGGCTGTCTAGTTTACAGTCCCGCTGGGAATACTTTGCGGCCAACTCTACTTGGCCGTACACTAAGCTCACAGGGATCTCCTTCCCATCGGCCCCACAGTCCGACCTCGGCCATGTGGTTTGGGTCAGCCTTCGTGTACCGCGTCTTCACCATGGCCCAGGCCTCCCTGGCGCCTTGACGGCAGGCCGATATCTTCCATAGCCGGAAGCGCCGCCGTGCTCCCTGAAGCTTCTCCGCAAGCTCTCCAAGACCTTCGGGTAGGGACATGGATGGCCACAAGGCCTGGGCGACGCCGCTCATCACCTGCCGAACTCGTTCGTGCAGTTGCAGCAGCTCGGGAAGTAGGTCACCCGTTGAACCGGGCATTTCCTCTGCAGGACGACCTGTGAGCATACCTACAGACATATTTCTGTTAATCGACTTCCTCGCCGAACTCTTCTTTTCAAAAGTTCGCTCAAGCACTTACTATAAATGCCGCGACGAAGCCGCCGGTTCTCCTTAACGGAGTCAGACAGCTGGGCCCGAACATCTTTTAGTTCCTCGCCCAGCTGGGTGTTGGCATCTTGGAGGTTCTTTTCCTCTTTCCGCACCCTTGTAAGCACCTTCTCGCCGGCCTTTAGCTGGCGTAGTAGCTGTTGCCTGTCCGGATCTAGTCCGGCGCCATCTGCAATATTATTGTCAGACCTATACACACGCCGCACCTCACAAACTACTTATCTTTCGAAGTATATATTACCGGAGGGGGTCTCTGTGGCTCCCCCTGTGGCGGCTAGTGCGGCCTCAAGTTGGGCCTTGCACTCTTGAAGCTCCTGGGACAGGTGGGTATTCTTTTCTGTAAGATCCTGCATAACAAATGATCCTTAAATCAGTTATTCTAATTATTTTAAGTCTCGGGGGCTACTGGCATATATAACTGTCAAAATTCCTCACCTGTATGTCTTTCACATACTGCTCCGTGGCTCTGGCTAGACCATCTTGAGCGGCACGGAGGTGCGCATCTCCCGAATTAAAGGCATTCAATGCCTCTCGGGAGAAACATGCGTCACGAAGAACTATCCGGCGGCGCCTGTGATTCATGGCACTCTCCACCTCAGATCTGGTGGTGGACAACCTGTCGGCATCCGCCGTTGGAGGAGCACCCGACGCGCGCCTTGTGTTCGCCTCCCCCTTTGGACCTGGCGTTGGAGCCTGGCTGGCGGAGGCTTGATTGGCAACCTCTCCGAACACAGTCCGGCGAGCGCTCTTTCTCTTGAAAAATCACGAGCGTTAGTATGCCTTCCAGGAATCTTTCCTGGAAACATGGTGGCGCGCCATACCATTTCAGCGACGTCTCGATGTGCACCGCACTTCTTTTCCGCCTGGTTGGCCGAGCTGCCCCTTGTTGGCAAGCCGCCGCGGGCTCGGCTTCTCGCCTCGAAGGCACCTCCTGCGGAACACCATTGTATGCGGTGATCAGAAATAAGCACGGATGGATCATGGTATCAGGACTTCGGTCACAGTACCTGGGAAGCTGGGAATATTCCGGGGTAGTCGGCCGTAATGGCGACCAAAGCATTGTCGATGCTAAGTTGGTGGAACACCCCGTTGATCAGCTCCACCTGTATGTCCGGATCCTCTTCGGAGGCCGGATCGAGGGACCGTCCCGGATCCTCGGGTTGTGGAGCCGGGCTGTGTATATCCTCTACGGCCCGGCGCAGTTCCTGCGTCGAAATCACAAAATGAGATACTTAACCATGGGAATGTGGATCGGATAGGCAAAAAGAAATGTCCGCTTACCCAGCTTCGACGATTGTTCATAGAAAACCCGTTCAGTGGACTAACACGGAGAAAATCCTCCTTTTCCCCTTTGTACAGGTCGGACAAGATCTTCACCAGATCGGCGACCGATCCCGGCCCCTTACGGCCATGGCGGGTGGCATCATCCTCCCCGTTGAAATCCCACATGGGGTGGCCCCTATACTGGAGCGGCTGCACCCCCCGCATAATGCATGTGGCCATGACCCCAATCATGGTCAATCCGGAATGAGCCAATAATCTTATTCGGCCCATCAGGTACAGGACGTCCCTGTCATTCTCCCGTTGAGGGCTCCGCGGACGCCAACTTAGGCGTTTCTTCAGAGGAGCATTACTGAACTCCGGGAGGCCGATCCGAACTGGATCTGGTAGCGGCGCGTCTTCTATATAGAACCATTCCGAAGGCCAGTCTTCGGATGCCTTCTTCGGGGTTCCGGATAGATATCCGGTCCCGGCGATGCGCCATAGTTCGGCTCCGCCCACTTGATATATTGACCCCTCATGAGAACGGGGTACGAGGCAGAATAATCTCTTCCACAGTGCAAAATGAGGCTCGACGCCCAGGAACAGCTCGCAAAGGGCCACGAAGCCCATGATGTGCAGAATGGAGACAGGCGTAGGGTGGTGCAGCTGGAGGCCGTAGAACTCCAGGAGCCCCCGGAGAAACGGATGTATTGGAAATCCGAGTCCTCTTATTAGATAAGAGACAAAGCATACCCGCTCTCCTTTGGAGGGATTGGGGACACTCTCCGCCTGCTTTCCGCCCTTGTAGGTGGCGAGTCCGGCTCGAACCGGAACCATAAAGGCTGGGGGAAGAAATCCCTCGGCTTGGAGCATCACTAACTCACTATGCGGGACTGAGCATCTCTCCCAATCTCCTGGCTGAGGGCTGGGAGCGCGAGAGGAGGAGCCGCATCGACTGTCCATGATGGAATGGATTCTTGTCAGAGGCGCTCCGATGAAGCTCGCGGAGGGAGGATGGTGTGATTCGATCTAGATCCTCGTCTCTTTTATAGGCGGCTCATTTGCGCAGCTAGGGGGGAAAGTGTAAAAATACCCTGGCTTTTCGTATTCATTCGACACGTGGAAGATGACCATTATTGGGCGTGGAAGCCAAGGAACGCAGCATTTATAAGAAGCCGGACACTATCTGACAAGTACATGGAATTTGGAGAAGAACCCGCCTTGCAATGCCAAAGACAATCAACACGCTGGATTCATCATCATTGAAGCCTGGTTCGGGGGCTACTGAGGGAGTCCTGGACTAGGGGGTGTCCGGATAGCCGAACTATCATCTTTGGTCGGACTCCAAGACTATGAAGATACAAGATTGAAGACTTTGTCCCGTGTCAGGATGGGACTTTCCTTGGCGTGGAAGGCAAGCTTGGCGATACGGATATGTAGATCTCCTACCATTGTAACTGACTCTGTGTAACCCTAGCCCTCTCTGGTGTCTATATAAACCGGAGGGTTTTAGTCCGTAGGACGAACAACAATCATACCATAGGCTAGCTTCTAGGGTTTAGCCTCTTTGATCTCGTGGTAGATCTACTCTTGTACTACCCATATCATCAATATTAATCAAGCAGGAGTAGGGTTTTACCTCCACCGAGAGGGCCCGAACCTCGGTAAAAACATCGTGTCCCTTGTCTCCTGTTACCATCCGCCTAGACGCACAGTTCGGGACCCCCTACCCGAGATCTGCCGGTTTTGACACCGATAGCCTTATTTGCAAATGTTGAGTGGGTGTGGGTATCTTTTTGCAAAGTTGCCATTCTTTCCTTCCTATCTATCAGATATAAATCGGACGGCTTATATTGCAGGATGGCAGGCACACCATCATCACCAACTCTATTTTTTATAAGAGTATAGATAGAGAAACCCGCGTGGAATGCAATAAGCCCACCACAGCCGCACACGTCCGTTCAGGAGCAGGACACCGGCCAAGCTCCTCCTTCCACTATTTTCTCCACTCTTTCGGTGGCATCCGACGAGCAGGAATAGTAGTTCTCCGACATAATAGCCGTCTAGGTGGCCCGCTGAGCCCGGCAGTTACGAGCGAGGCAGCTCGCTGCTCCACCTACCTCGCCTAGCATGTCGGAGGCAGTTGCCGCACTAAGCCAGCGCATGGTTCCGCAGTGGGTCACTCCAATACAGCTCGAGGAAGAGTGCCGACTTGCTCCACGTCGGCTTGTCGGTGAGCACGACGGCATGGGCATTGTCGCTGCCCTCGACGCCGCCGCGTCGTACAACGCCTTCAGTGCCTGTGACTGCGCTATCTACCGTTGACGCGCACATAGCCGCGCCATGCAGGCAGGGAAGGAAGCCACCGTGGATGTCGATTTTAGTGGAACCTATTGTAAGCTTATTCGTATGCTGACTTATGTTTGCAGTGTGCAATGAGCATGTCATGTGTGGACGAGCAAACACTGAAGTCATGGCGTCAACACAAGGTAAAAGGGTCCGAGTCATTGATGGCCCGGCCGGGGAGTAGGGGTCGTGCAAACAGCAGTGCATTATTTTGGTGGAACTGCACAAAAAAGATATGGGGGTTGGTCGGACAAATTTTGTACAGCCACATGGAAGGAATTGCGCTCATCGATTGGATAGAATTTCCTCCATGACATCATAGGAGATCCCAAGGTGGAAATCGGACTAACCACCTATAAAGTTATGCACAGTCTTCCTCACGCAGGTCAGTATCCCCTTCGTCGAGATGATCGTGTTTTGTCATGCCGAGCTATTAATACGTGCTACTGTTTTGCGACTCCGTTTAAGTACAGCGCTTTCCTATCTTTTCACATTCAGGACAATGAAGATGATTCCAGTGGAACTGCACAAAATGGCCTGATGTTAAGTGATCTCTATTGCCTCCTCTGTTTGCTGCAATGTGTCAGCGTAAATTGCAAGATGAGCCAACATGCTCGAAGTACACACAACATTGAGCAGAAAGAAGCATGCCCAGGAAATTAATGCATGCGTAGGGAGGCCCTTTCCTCAGAGAAGCATCGATTGTTTTTTCTTTATTTCTACACCTTCTCACAACTTTGTCTTGTTTATAGTCTTGTGAATCATTTAGATGCGTAAACATGTTGAACTTAAGTGCTTGTGAACGTTAGCTAGTATGCATACCGTATCTTGTGAAGCTTAGTTTGAATGTTAGTGTGTCAACCTTTACAATCTATATATATTGTGGGCATGTTATTTGACCCCTCATTTTGCCGCGCTACGACCAGTGTGAGTGTCTGCATGCAGTACACCATCCTCTAATTTGGTGGATGCCAAGCCGTCCCGAAAAGGAGCAATAACTTTTTTTAAGTTGAAAAATGTTACAGATGAGGAGCCATAATTAAGATAGAGTCGTCTCTTTTTTTGTTTTGAATGGGCAATAAGCTGGAGAGTGTCTCTAATGGGCTGCCTTTAGTGTTAAGGGCCTCTAGTACAAAACACGGGCTGCCGACTAGGCCGATACAAAAGCCTATCGATCTTAAAGCCCATTTGTTTTTTGTTTTGTTTTTGCAAGGAAAAGCCCCTATTTCTTAAAGAGGGAGTAATCCCAAAAAACCTCCTTCCTCCTCGCTTCCACTTATACTGCAGCTCGCTGGACTCTCCCGCTTCCATCGCCCCCAATTCCCCCTGCACCCTATCTTCCTCACTCGTACAGAAAACCCCCGCTCACCTTCTTCCTCACTCGTACAGAAAACGCCTGCTCCTCTTCTTCCACTCCTATAGAAAACCCCAGCGCTCCTTCTTCCCCACCCGCAGTGCCACTAGGCTCGTCTCTGGCTACTCTGCTCAAACCCGTGAGCTCGGCACGATGCCGGCAAGGAAGATGGAGTCGGCTGGCCCTAGCGGCAAGAAGATGAGGCTTCTGCTAGCGGCGATGCTAGTTGTAGATCCCGCGCTCGGCAGTGCGGGGAGAAGCGGTGAGCCCCCCCCCCACCTGGATCTGAGGAACTCATAGAATCTCCGGTTGACCACATCAGCGATCTCTCAGATGACATCCTTGTGGAGATCATCTCACTTCTCCCTACCAAGGATTGATGCCACACACAAGTCCACTCAACTCGGTGGCGCCCTCTATGGCGCACCGCACCCCTCAATCTCGATTGTCATCAAATATATGTGCTTCCTGAATTTTATCTCGTTAGAGCCATTGTCTCCTCTCACTAGCAGGGCCCCGTTCAACGCCTCTGCATCCCGACACGCTACCTGCTATCCATATCCTACATGCTGGACGCTTGGCTGACATCCCCTGAATTTGAAAACTCCTGCAATTTGAGTTCTACCATTACCACAAAAGTTTCATACCACGAACCGAACACCAAGAATTTGTGCCCACACCTCCGTTGCCCATCTCATGGTTTTCCTCCTCTCTCCACACCGCCACCTTCGCCCAGTGCCATCTACCAGACGATCTGGTACAAATGCTTCGACTCCCACTGCTAAAAAAACTTTCGCTTGTGGTGGTTCATCTGTCGGAGGCCTCACTACACAACATCATCCACTCTAGTTGCCTTGCCCTAGAACGCTTGCTGATTGTTTTGGGAATAGAAATCCCTATCAGTTGTAACCAAATAAAGCCGTCTCACCTCAAAAGCATTGGAATTTGTTTTGAAGGACAACAGCTCATCATCAAAGATGCCCCTTCACTTCAAAGGTTGCTCCATGATAATTGTTATAAACCTTCACAAATAATTGTCATCTCTGCGCCCAAACTGGAGACCTTGGGTGTAATTCATGATCCGTTTAACGATCACGACAAGTTGGTGTTTGGCTCCTCACTTTTTCAGGTACCGTATATTATCATCTACACATTTGTAATCATAAGCTTCATTTTCATTTGTGCGCATAAGTTTTATATCATCTTGGAGTACACTTTGGGTACTAATATTATGTTATATGATCAATGAAGAGTTTGTCCATGGATAGCCTATCAATGTTGCTGGATTCTGTCAAGATCTTATATATCAGAATGTTTAGTTATGATCTGAACATAATTATTCGCTTGTTGCGATGCTTTCGATGTCTCGAGAATTTATATATAGAGGTGATGATTTCATGCACATTGAAAGCCCTTATATATTGTACTAGAATTAACCATTCAGTTGCCTCTCTTTCGACATGCTCTTTTCTCCGACCTTAACTGTTTTCAATCTTCATGTCTACTTAGGCACTAAAACATGGAGAAAAACATATAACCAATTGGTGGCGCAATAAGCAACAAGATTTTCTCAGTTCTCATGACATTTGTTAGAGGAAAATAATGATGGAAATATATGCATCCAACCAGGCACACCGAAGCTTTGTCACATTCTTCCTGTTGAATGTGAGGTTACTATTGTCCATGAGGCTTAAGTTTTTCAACAAGAGATTTCTCACAGACGGACATGTTGAACAGCAAAAAATAAGTTTCAAGTGGACAAATGGGCTTCTAAACGTGCTCGGCTTCTATTTACAACAACTTGTAGTCATCCTCCAATATATTTTTTTTGCACAGGATGTTGACTTTATGGATCAGACCGATCCATTTGTTTGTGACTGCGAAAAAGAGTGTTTGGGTTAGATCTTATTGCCATGTTCAATTTGGGTTTTGTCTAAATTTGATGAACAATTAATCCTTGAGCTTTTTGTACCGTTTGTAAGCTTGAGTTACATGTTGTTGCCCTCATACTCAAAGTCGGTTCTAGGCCCCAGGCAGCCATGGCCTTGGCCTGGGACATGGTGTATTTTTTTGAGAGGGAACAAATTATATTCCACTTAAACTGGGGAAGCCATATTAGCATTCACCAAGACAGTAATAAAATTTGGGGCAGCATTCTCCCACACATGGAGGGGTTCAGCAGCTCCCATAGCAAACTGGGCCAAAGCATGCGCCACATGGTTACAGTTCTGGGGACAAAACATGAATTCTGAGAGAACAAAAGAGGCATGGCATAGGCTTCTTGCTTCTCTGAAGACAACTCCCAGCTCTGCAACGTCATATCCCCGCCCTTTAAGTGCAGAACTCATTGTCAGACAGTCTGATTCAAAACTGATATGTTGTGCACCCACGTCAGCTGCCCCTTCAATAGCTCGCATACAAGCGATCACTTCCGCGTGCAGTGTGGATCTTACATGGTTCATCTTGCCAGCAGCAGCTGCCAGGAAATCGCTAGTTTCGTCTCTCGCAATGAAACCCCATGCACCAGTCTCGTACTGCACATGAAAAGTAGCATCCATATTGATCTTGATCAAGTTTGTAGCTGGAGGGATCCAAACCTGGGGTTGTTGCGGCTGGGGCGCTTTCTGAATGTTCACTGAAGTGAAATCAGTCAAGTGTTTTCTGATGAAAGGACTGATTTCTGCTGCCATCTTCTGTACTTCACCTGCATTGGCTTTGTTCCTCGACATCCACCAGTCCCAAAGGAGCACAGCAACGCACAACTTCTTTTCTTGCTGCATAGCGCAAACATGGCGTATCATATCTTGATGGTCTTGACACTGGCGTGGTGGATTTGTTCTTTGTTAACTGTAGAGTACTATAGCAGAAATGACATTGTAGCTCACTGTAGTTGCATTTCTTACCTAGGACATAGGTTGAACCTAGCTTCGCTACTGCTCGTACTCCCCTCTGCCTGCCATTACACTGCCGCATCTTCCATGTCTCCTGTTCGTTCCCATCCAAGGCCTCGTCGTTGTTCTCCGCCTTGGTTCGCTCGAGGTGCCTGCCGCCGTCTGGCGTTGTCAACATGGTCAACAACCGAGAGGAATCAGGAGATGACTGTACGCAGAGAGGCAGACAGTAGGGACCCACCAGGGTCATTGCATTGTGCAAGCAGGTGCCTCGTTATTACAAGCCAAAAAACTTCACTACAAAAAAAAGACACATCCGTGACATTTTGGGCCGAACAAAAAAAAATTCTGTCATACATATGACACTTCTATGATGAAATTTGTGACAAAACCCGGTATCATCATAGATGTGGTGGGCTCCTACTTCTATGACAAAAAATCATGACAGAAAATGGGCTTTTCGTCCTGGGCGGGCCGGAGACGCAGCTGCATGACATTCTGGGCCGTCCATGAGAAAAAAACCGTGGTAGAAGCGAGGGGGAGGAAAATTTCGAGGAGTTGCCGGTTACGGTGGGAGGTCGGGGGCGGAGCGATGCGTGTTTCTCTCGTACGTACGCACGTGTGTGCGAGGCGTTGGCTCTAACTGAACCCGAGCAACGCGTTGGGCTCTAACTGAACCCGAGCGATTGCACTACAGGCTACGCGTTACTGAACCCGAACGATTGATCGATGGCTGTTAACTGAACCCGATGGAGTGATTCCTTCGCTACTCCTGCTAACTGAAGCCGATCGATGCTACCTCTGGGATGAACAGTGAGCGTTGCGGGGGGGTTGGATGAACAGTGAGTGGTGGCGTTGCCTCTGGATGAATAGGAACCCGTGGTGTGGAGGGCTGGATGAACAGTAGACGGTGGAGGGGTGGCCGTCGAGCGGTGGTTGAACAGGACCCCGTGGTGTGGAGGGCTGGATGAACAGTAGACGGTGGAGGGGTGGCCGTGGAGGGGTGGTTGAACAGGACCCCGTGGTGTGGAGGGCTGGATGAACAGTAGACGGTGGAGGGGTGCCCGTGGAGGGGTGGTTGAACAGTAGCCGGTGGAGTAGCGCGTGGTGGAGGTTGGATGAACAGGAGCCCGTGGAGGCTGGAGGAGGTCGACGGTAGCCCGTGGAGGCTGGAGGAGGTCGACGGTAGCCCGTGGAGTCCCGTTTTGCGGTACGCCACACCCCTCCCCCTCCCCCGTTTCGACCGTAGCGCTCCAACACAAGTCCGTTTCGTCCATTTTGCGGTACGCCACACCCCTCCCGATCAACAGGACCCCGTTTCGACCATAGGAGGTCCGTTTCGTCCGTTTTGTGGTACGCCACACCCCTCCCGATCAACAGGACCCCCGTTTCGACCATAGGAGGTCTGTTTCCTTCGTTTTGCGGTACGCCACACCCCTCCCGATCAATAGGACCCCAGTCTCGACCGTAGGAGGTCTGTTTCCTCCGTTCTGCGGTACGCCAGGCCTCGTGTCCATCGCATGTTCTGTCCAAGCCAGTTGGCTCCCACGCGTTCCGTTGCCTCTCGATGAACACGACGCATTCCGTTACCTCCCCATGAACACGACGCATTCTGTTGCCTCCCCATGAACACGACGCATTCCGTTGCCTCCCCATGAACACGACGCATTCCGTTGCCTCTGTGACACCCCAAAATTTTAACCTTGTTTTGTTAATTAAAATTTTGCCAGGAAATTAAACTTTTATTTTCTGGGCTCCCTTTTGATTTTTTTTGAAACATTTCCTTTATATCATGGAGTTGTTCCCTAAAGTGAAAACTTTTCAAATATGATATTGGACTTGTTTACCCTCTCAAGAAAATCTTTTTTTATCATAGGAATTAATTATATAATAATCTTTCTGATTTTTATTTTCTTGAAAAATGGTTCCCCATGGTTTTATGGTCCTATTTGTACTGCAACCCTTTTATAAATTCATTCAAAAATCCCACCAAAATTTGGAGATGTCATGTGATGTTCCTAAACCACTTTTATGCAAAAAATATCTTCTGCCCATTGAATATTTTGAGCTCTACACCATATTTAAAAATCTGGTCCAGTGGGCAGATTTGCACCACAACCTATTTATGTATTTCTTTAAAGCTTGCACCAAAATTATGGGATGTCAGTAGTAGCATGCATTTAAACTTTATGCAAGAACCTAGTGTTGTTATTTGGAAAAATTGAGTGAATCATCCTCTTTTCCATTCTGGTCCAACTTGAGGTTTTGTACAGCAACCACCTTTTTAGTTGCTCCTTGATCCATGATTCATTTTCCTACTTGTAGTCCTCCCTGCTAAACCCCTAAGTCTAGGAGCATGCACCCATTGGATGATTTTTGATTCATGAAGCAATGCCATCTACCTTCTGTCCAGAATGGAAGTTTTGCAAAACTTGCAGTAGCAAGTTTGAGCTTTGGGCAAGCTAACTTCACCACCCTCTCATCCATCTAATGAGACCCCACCCTGGAAGTTTTGACCACCCCAAGAAATGCCTAGGTGCCTGTGGCATTTTGTCAAACACCTTGAGAGCATGGACGGATTTGGCATGAGTTTTTGTTTGCATTATGAACTTGGTCTCCAGACCAAACCACCTTGTCCTTTAATCTTCCCTCTATCACTAATCTAGTTCTGTTGCTTGCCAACCTCACCCGAGACCCCTAGCATGACCCGACATTTCGTCGAGCACGTTCCGTGCGTGCTCTGGGCACGAGAAGAGCACGCGTATTGCACGTGCCGCGCCCGAGCCGACACGTCGCGCCCCTGGTTTTGCACGCTCTGTAGAGCCACGCCACTCACTCCCCTCCTCACCACATCACGCCAAGCAGCCCTGGTGCCCTACAGCACCGCCATCAGAGCCCTTGGCGGCACGTCGGCGTCCGCAGCGCGTCTCTGCCATGGTCGGTGCTGCCCAAGCCACCAGTGCACGCCAGCTGCCCCCTGGAGCGGCTCAAGCTCATCTGCAGCCTCGTCCCCTAGCACACGTCGCCGCCACGTCGCCATAGCTACAGAAAGACGGTCGCCGGAGACCTTATCCTCGGCCGCCGCGGAACCGCCTTGACGAGCCTATTTAAGAAGCCCAGAGCTCATCCCCGCATGCAGGCAGTCTCAAGCCATCTCCCTAGGACCCCATTGGTAGCCAATCGACCCGGGGAGGTCTCCTTCCCCGTCTCCGGCAACCGCAGCTGCCGCCACTGCCTCGGCCATTCCGGCGCCACCAGGACCTCCCCCTCTCCACTCTCTTCACCAGGAACCCCCTCTCCCCTCATGAGTCCATCCCCCTGCTCGATTTTGGTCAAGGACCGCCGGAGCCAAAAACTCACTTTGCCCGACGGCCACCGCCCGCCGCGGAGCTCGTCGCCGGCGGCTCCGCCCACCCCAGAGACCAAAACGACCACCGGAATGACCGCCTCGGCCCCCTAAGCCCGCAGGTGACCTCTGTTTCTCGAACGGAGCCGCCGTTCGCTAGCGAGCCTCGCCAGAGTTCTGCCCTGCTCGGGCAGAGAAAGGGAAGGGGAGGGAAGACCAATCAAACCTGACCAGTGGGCCAGGCGGGCCCACTGTCAGTGACCCACGCACCGTCCATGCTGGAGTAAGTGGAAGCGTATATCCAAAAGACACTTTCGACGTGTACGTATATATTCGAATCGTTTTTCTTTTTCTGTTTTATTTTAAATAACAGATTTTGACCAAAACTTTGACTGAGCTTAACTTTTTAAATATAACTCCAAATGAGTTGATTCTTTTTCCTACCTCTCTCAAATATTGTCTAGTTTATTTTAAGATTTATTTTAAAAAATTTCAGACAACTTTTTGTGCTGTTTTGGAAATGTGTGTTAATTCAAATTTATTTACAATAGGATTTTTGGGAGAGAAAGAAGGAGGTTTTCAAAAGTTTTGGAGTGCACCCTGCCTTTCCACACCTTGAAGGCGAGCATTCTGAACCCCGGCATAATATTTTGGTGTGTTCGTTGACACGTTTATAACACCACCTTACTTTGGAGAACTTGTTATTTCATGTGATATGATCATTTGCATGGATGCATATTAGTGATTTCCTTGCTGTTGGAAATGAATATACTTGTGATGGTAATCATCCTCATGTGACTTGCATGCATGGCGGAAAGGAATCCGGGAAAACCTCTGCCTTGGGTAGGCGTGAGGTTGTCACCAGTATCCGTCAGGACGGTTATGTCCGGTATGGCATAGTAAGGTATAATGAGCGGTGATTCTGTTGGTTGAAATATTTTTGTTATACATGTCATGCAGGGAAATTATTAACCTCCTGAGTCGACCGTAGATCGAGTCTTGTTCCAGTAACCCCCACACTTGTTTCGTGCTACCACTTGTCCCTGCCACAAGTAGGGTATGGTTCAGTAAGTCGTCAACCCCTTTCTAGCACACATCGTACAGAGAGGCCATGGTGGAAGATATCGGTTGTAGCCGGTAGGCAGGCCACCTGGTCCGGGGGCATGGGTGTTTCTGGTTGGGACCGAGAGGGGAGGCCACCCCTTAGAGCGTGCGATATAAATTTGATCCCATGCTACACGAGGTTGTAGCCTCCCCACTTAGAGTTTTGCTTGACAGGTGTCGTGGGTGATTCCAAACACCGGTGAGTTAAGCTGGTGTGTGCAAGTCAGGTGTGTTTTCAATTAAAAGACCGTAGATGGAATTAGTCTTGATGGACTAAAGGAATCCGTTGCTCATGGCTAAAGAGTACACCCTCTGCAGATATTAAATCTATTCAAATAGCCATGTCCATGGTTAAGGACTACAGTCTGGGATGGGTCAAGTGTCGGTCCTAGTGTCGGTCTTCGGAGGAGATATTGTTAAACTAGAACTTGGATTGTGACTTGTGACTTGTAAAGATTATGATTATTATTATTATAGACTAACCCATTATAACATTGAGTATCCCTGGGACGGTTCTACCTCCTGGATATTCATTGTGATTATTTATTTTATAAGCCCTTTATGTGGTGTCACTGAGACGCCCGACTGTGTCATTACCTGTTATTTATTTACTTTATAAGCCCTTTATGTGGTATCGCTGAGACGCCCGACTGTGGCATTACTTGTTATTTATTTACTTTATAAGCCCTTTATGTGGTGTCGCTGAGACGCCCGACTGTGGCATTACTTGTTATTTATTTACTTTATAAGCCCTTTATGTGGTGTCGCTGAGACGCCCGACTGTGGCATTACCTGTTATTTATTTACTTTATAAGCCCTTTATGTGGTGTCGCTGAGACGCCCGACTGTAGCATTGCTTGTTATTTATTTACTTTATAAGCCCTTTATGTGGTGTCGCTGAGACGCCCGACTGTGGCATTGCTTGTTATTTATTTACATTATAAGCCCTTTGTGTGGTGCCGCACAGACGCCCGACTGCGGCATTTTAATTCCACTCCATTATTACTTATTCGTGTTGTATATAAATAACCTGCTTGCATGCATAAAAGATTTTTTTTGTTTATGACTGACGATGTGATCCTAGAATATTTCAGTGCATGATTATCATTTATGTTATCCCAGTGTTCATAATGTTTGCGAGTACATTCAAAGTACTCACTGGCTTGTCCCTGGCTATTGTCTTGGCCAGATTTCTTGCTTGGAGAGGAGCGTTGCGACGACAGCCCCGAAACCTAAGCAGTGGTGGTAGCAGCCTCGCGAAGATAGGAGTTAACCTGGTCAACTGTTCCTGTGGGAAATGGAGTCCTATAGACACTGATGATCCACAAACCGCTTCCGCCCTCAACCACTAGAAACCATTTGTTGTACTCACAGGCCAGAATGGTCTTGTACTACATATTTTGTATTTTGCTTGGAATTTCTGTATCAAGTTGGTGCCACATCAGCTAACAGTAATCCTGGGGCTAGTGAGCACAGCGGCCATTTTCGGGAAATTAATACCCGGAAAACCGGTCGCGACAGCCTCCCCATGAACACGACGCATTCCGTTGCCTCCCCATGAACACGAGCCCTCGCCGTACGTATGCGCGACTAGGCGTTCGAGACCCCGCCCGTATGTACACATACGTGGCCGTATTTTCTTTCTTGCACCCTGGCCGCTGTACGTACGTGTACATGCTACGTGCGCGCCTCTACTACGACAAGTACGCGCCTGACTATGACACGTGCGTGCCTCTACATCGACCAGTATATATGTACGTACAAGTTTGCGACCAGAATGACAACGCTACGTACGCTTCGACCAAGTGGGTCCCAACTGTCAGGCAGTTCCTTGCGTGCGAAAATGTAGCTGGTGGGTCCCAGCATTCAGAGGGGCGAATCGTTTTTTTTTTGCCCGGGCGCACTTCCTTTGCGTGCGAAGATGTAGCTGCTGGGTCCCAGCAGTCAGGGGGGCGAATCATTTTTTTTGCCCGGACACACTTCCTTGCGTGCGAAGATGTAGCTGGTGGGTCCCAGCAGTCAGGGGGGCAAATCGTTTTTTTTTGCCCGGACGCACTTCCTTGCATGCGAAGGTGTACCTGGTGGGTCCCAGCAGTCAGGGGGAAAACGTTTTTTTGCGAAATACGGTGGCCCGTCCGGTGGGTCCCTGTTGTCAGGTGGAGGAATAATTATTTTGCGCGTAATAAGGAGGCACTTCCTTGCTGTGGCCGTGGACCTAGCTGACAGCCTCTCCATGTACAGTCCACGTCCGATGGAAGTCGTTCCTTGACCATGTTGACCACACCGCGCCGAGAGCACCACGGTGGTGGACGACGGCGAGGCCTAGGAAGGGGACGACTCGGAGCCGGGGAAGACGCAGCAGTGGATGCCCACGCGAAGAGGAGTATGAGGGTTCACTGGTTAGGCTGCGGTGTGAGGCTGCTATCGCCATAGATTAACAGGGGGTGTGGGTGAGTAGAGGGATGGCCTGGCAAGTGGTGGGAGTAGTAGGGGGCGGTGAGGCCTCCGCGGCATCACAGCCGGCCACGGGAGGCAGGAGCACGTGGCACGACCGGCGCTGGTTTGGGTGGCTGGAGCAAGAAGACCAGAGGTTGAAGAAGCACTACAACCGTTGGACGAACATCGTACGGTAACAGGAGCTAGAATCGTTTATATTGAGTAAGTTGACAAAGCCCTCCGTCCCCGTCAACTTGGTAGGCCCACAAGTCAGCCTCCCAGTATGCTGGGTTCCAGCTGGCAGGGGGAGTATTGATTTTTTTGTGCGTAATAAGGAGGCACTTCCTTGCGTGCGAAGATAGATGGTGGGTCCGACAAGTCAGCGGGGGGCACATTTTTTTCGCGAAATACAGAGGCCCTTCTGGTGGGTCCCAGATGCCAGGTGGAGGAATCATTATTTTGCGCGTAATAAGGAGGCATTTCCTTGTGTGCGGCCGTGGACCCAGCTGTCAGCCTCTCCACGCACAACCTACTTCTGATGGTGTCGTTCGTTGACCACGTTGACCACGCCGCGCTGAGCGCATTACGACGGCGAGGCCCCGGACAGCAACGAGCCTGAGATGGGAAGACTCGGGAGTAGAGTCGCAGACGGAGAGGTGTACGAGGGTTAACTGGTTCTAGTGCGGTGTGGTTCGGCAGTCGGTGGAGAAGAACAGGAGGTGTGGAGGGTTGGAGGGATGGCCTGGCCAACGGTGGAGTAGCTCTTCATAGCGCAGCGTGCTAAGCAGAGCTGCTAGCAGTAGGAGGCGGGAGGTGGTCCCGGCGGCACTGGAGGAAGAAGACGAGAGATTGAAGATGGATGCCGGCCGTTGGATGTAAATCCAACGGCTAACATGTCAGAATCATTTCTTGACTAAATTTACAACGACTTGCGTTGGCTTCGACCTATTGGCCCACATTTCAGCCTCCAAAAATGTGGCACGTATTCAACCCATTTTTTTAGAATTTACAGTCTTTTTTTGCGTGGTAGAATTTATAGTCAATTTGATCTTTTTTTTGAATTACAGCCAATTTGATCTTTTTGCTGGGTGAACAATTAATTTAGCTTTCATGCGGCCCATTTATTTTATTTCCTAAAAAATTACAGGCCATTTGCACTTTATCTAGATACACGATTTTGCTGGGCTGATTCTAATTATAATGTTGGGTTGGGCCAGCAATGTTATGAAAAAATAAAAAAGGGCTGAGCATTTTGTTATAAATATATTTAAATAATAAGCGATATTATTACATTCGTCCTTAAATCTTACCAAGCTTTTGTACACAATCACTAGGAATTTCGTGCCAAAACAATCCATGATTTTATTTGTTAAGAAATTATTTTTATAAGTTAATAAGATGTGGGATATTGTTTTCTTACATATGTAAGTATCTGTTAAATATATGATGACAATAAAAATAATATATAATAACATATAAAATAATTTAAATATATATAATATAGTTAAAAGGGAAACATTTGTTGTACCTGGCGTTCCTATTCTTATATAGAAAAATAGAACAGACAGCTGCGTTTTCTTCAAAAAAATACATAAATTGGGCTGCCAAAAATAAAACCTCGGATGGGAGATCCATAGGACGGTCGATACATGACGTCCCTAAGAAAATACAAATAGGCCCTCCCATCTGAGGTCATGGGCTGCGCATGTTAAAAATGAAAGCCTAGACGGGGCAGCCCAAAACCACGTCCAACACTTGCCAAAACTCCGTCCCTCGTTTTCTCTGTGTTTCGCACACTCAACATTGCATCATATGAAGATGTGCTATGCATGAATGTTGATCAGCATGATGTTAACTAGCTGGTAGTTCCATTTTCGACCACGAATAAAACTTCGAACATGATGTTAACCCTGTTTGAAAAGGCCGTGTTAATATAAATGCTCTGCCTCTGAAAGTTGCAGTTTCTTATCTGAAACGAACATGCAGTTTCTTATCTGAAACTGAAACTTGCAGTTTCTTCTCGTCTGCACTTTTATACTCCTATGAAACTACATTTTTTTTAAGTGCTAAAAATAGATCTCTAGAATTCATAAAATTCTTCATATGCTCAATGCTGCAAATCTGAAATTCAAAAGACATTCATATCTGAAAGTACTCTCAAAATACACAACACAAAACACAATTCGCAACCTGCAAATACTGACAACCCTAAGCTCCTCCTGACAATTCACAACCTGCCCGACTATTGGGCTGGGGGGCAGTCCCCTCCTATTCCTCGGCGGCGGACAGCCGCCCCGTGAGACGATGTGAACGGCGAGGGAGACGATGGCGGGGAAGCGTCATCAGGCCAACTGCTTTTCTCCTCTTGTAGTTGGGTTCGGTCGACGAAGACTCCACTGGCTCGCTCTGGTAGGACACCCTCACAAACGGCACCCTATAGATGCTCGATCCTTCAATCTCTGGTGGATGCTCCATCTGGGATCGATACTCCCACCACCGCTCTCTCACGATCGGATTCGGTGAATCTGTTTACTCCATGGCCCAGAGAGCACCTCTATGTACTCCGGCGTGACTCCCTCCAGGAGTATCGCCGCCTTTTCGCTTGCAGATATTTGGCCATGGATGTCGCCGCCGCCGCTAGTTGGTCCTTGTTGTCAAACCAAGACTGTATCTCCAACATCCTAGCTAGCTTCACAGGGTCACCGTCTGCGATCCTCACGTATTGGTTGTACTCCTCCATCGATCTACTTCTCCACAGCACCTTCACTCGCCGGCGGTGGTTTTTGAATGGAAGAGGAGAGGAGCGGCGCTGGTTTTGGATTAGAACAGGAGAGGAGCGATGCTGGTTTTGGACTGGAACAGGAGAGGAGGGGCGGTGGTTTTGAAATGGAAGAGGAGAGGAGCGGCGCTGGATTTAGATTGGAACAGGAGAGGAGCGGCGGTGGATTTAGATTGGAACAGGAGAAGAGCGGAAGAGTGGCGCTGGTCTTGGAAGTATTTTTTTGTTGTTTTGCATTATTTGGGTCAAAGTTTGACCACGTACTGTATGTGACAAGCAAAATGTGAATGCATGTCACCAAAAATTGTATCGTTTGGTTCGTATATAAATGTACTTTCAAATTATATTATTTTTGCAACGTATAACATATATTTTATGTGCGAAAATCATGGTTAATTATGACCCAGAATAAAAGGGAGACTAGTTAATGTGGGGTCGCTTTCTTAATTGAAGGGTAAATTGATTTTGATTTTGATTTTGATCTAGTCACAGCGCGCCGGCCCTCTCGCCCAATCCTAAATCGCTGCCGCACGCTCCTCTCCCTCTACTCCATTGCAAAACCACCTCCTCTCCTCTCCATCATCTCCATTCCAAAACCACCGTCTCGCCTCTCCCTCTTCTGATCTTCTCCATTGCAAAACCACCTCCTCTCCTCTCCATCATCTCCATTGCAAAACCACCTCCTCTCCTCTCCATCATCTCCATTCGAAAACCACCTCCTCTCCTCTCCATCATCTCCATTCCAAAACCACCGTCCCGCCTCTCCCTCTTCTGATCTTCTCTCCATTGCAAAACCACATCCTTTCCTCTCCATCATCTCCATTCCAAAACCACCTCCTCTACTCTCCCTCTTCTCTATTGCAAGACCACCGTCTCTCCTCCCATCTTCCAAAGCTAGCACCGGACCACTCAGAACAACATCTATGGAGAGGATGCAGCCGCGAATCAGGCAGATCACCGGCGGCGACCAGGCAAAGTTAGCCAGGTTGAAGGAGATCCTTAGTTGGTTTGACAATGAGTGGGAGATTTCGAGGACGGTGCGGGCCATGTGGCAATGTATGTGGAAGAGCGAGACGGCGGCGATGAGGGCGGCGATGTACATGTACTCCTCGGCGGCAGTCACGCCGCAGTCCTCCGAGTTCATCGAGTATCTCCTATGGGCGATGGAGCAGACAGATTCGCCCGAGGCGACAGTCAGGCAGAGGTGGTGGGCGTACAGGTCGAAGGTCGAGCACTAGAGGATAACGAATCGATCGACTATGGTGTGCCGTTCGTGAGGGTGCAGAGCCAGCCGGAGCCACGAGAGTATTCGTACTCCCACCGCAAGAGGAGGCCGGATGGCGCGATGTCGCTTCCCCAATGTTCTCCATGGTTCCCTCGATGCTCTCCTCGTTTCAACGGCGGCCGTAGGGTTTACGGTAAGCTTCACACTAACCTAATCTTCCACCTGCTCATGCTTACAATCAGTGTGACAGCTAATGAAAATCATGCTTACAACCAGTCTCAGAGTACTACGCCAATCACCCTAAAATAGCTCTGGACCTTTGGGTCAAAGTTGTGACACAGTGTACAAATAAAGAAAAACAGATTGGTGCTTCTTTCAGAAAAGAGTACTCCCTAGAAAACTGCCAATATAAGCTACTAGTATTTGGTTAGAGGATTTGCTGCCGAGAAAGATCCATCCACAGAGAGCGCCACACATCCCACTTGTTGTGGTGGATGCCAATGCGTGCATGCAGCATGGTTGGTGTCGGTAATTTTTACTTGGCACACCTCACACTCTGCATATATGTCGGTTCCATACGTACATTTGTGCAGTTCCACCAAAATGCAGCTGAATAACCCTGTTTGCACAGAAAATGAAAAAGCGTGATTACATTATAGTGGCACTAGTTGATGAAACACAGAAAATAAATAGAAGAAAATATTGCAATAGTATCATAGTATGCCATACTGCGAGGGCAAGATGGGCCCTGCGACGCCTCATACGGTACGCCTCATACTGGACATCGTCCCAAGTCTCCCAGATACACCTTCTGCCAGTGATGAACATCAGTGTACAGCAGTAGTACAAGGAGGTGCCTTGAGACATTCAAATCTCTATTTTTGTACATATCAACTAAAATTAAGCACCCCCGTTTGCAGAAACGCTTAAACATTAACAATGGGACTAGTTGATGAAACATACTTTAACAAAGAGAAGCACTTTCTTTATCAACATTGGAAATGAAATGATAGAGATGACACTCGCTCTATTTTAACTATATTATTACTTCATTTTATAAGTGACACTAGGGTCGAGCAGGTGGCAAACAAGGTGTACCATGCGTCGCAAGGATGGAGGCCGGAGGTGCTTAGACTGGGATGTTGAAGCTGGCTCTTTCAGTCACCAACATGGATGATTCAATTCATGGGACCTTTTGGTGTAGTTCACCTAAAATGAAGCAATGTCCCGTGAGCTAGCAGCTTCTTCTTCAAATTTTTTTAAGAAAAGGGCTCCAGCCCCGGTTCCATTTCCATCAGAAAGCGAAACCCATAGAGCTTCTTCTTCATTAGATGCAATAAAATTGAGGAACATCAAGGTTGGTTGTGAAGCTCCTGGAATGCTCAACTATAATTTGGATATTTATTGTGCAGTTCAACTAAGATCGAGCGTGAAATGCATATCTTTGTTTGCACAAAAAAGATGGAAAGGAGGGTGACTAACAAGTAACAAGTGATGAAACATGCATCAAATGAAAAGAAGCATGTTCCTTATCTGAATGGCAATCCTACAAGGACAGTAGAAATTTCTAAGCAGTGGCATTGCTAGATATTAGTGTGGGCATCAGGATTAACTATGATAACCGTTAAATATGACATTACTTTGGGCACGGGAGAGTAGGCGGACCAGGATAGTTGCATTTCTAACAAAAAGAACCAACTTATCTTAATGGGAAATTTTAGCAGGAGATGTAAAGAAGTGCCATTGATTCATATTACTGGAGGCATTACATTGAAAACAACATTGGTTTAACGTGTCCTTACTTTTAACAGTGCGACTGCTACATTTTACCAGTGGCATTACATAAGAGTGGCTCGGGGCAACAAACATCAGAACAGAATATCTGGGTTGGTCCCATTTTTGTTTGGGATAGCCACCTTATACTGTGTGAGGCTAGCAAATCTAGTGCTGGACTTACTCTGTTGACTTGTCCCCCAGTCCCCACTTTCTTTCCTTTTTCAACCAATAGATCGGGTTTATATTGAGTTTGTACTGCGTTTCCCTTTATTTCCCTATTAGACCTAGAGACCAGTTGGATAGCCAGTCTCTGCTACTTTTCGCCCCCATTATTTCCTCTTTCGACCAAGTCCTAGATTCAGGTAACAAATCCTCCCCCACCCCGCCCCTTTTCTTCCTTGTTTGAACCAAGTAGTACTAGATTCGAGTGCATGAACTAGTTTTACCTCTTAAAGATAAAAAAATTAGGTGGTTTTTGAACAGCCAATCCATCCTATCTACGAGGAGGCCTGAGAAATAGTAAAAGTTACAAATGCAGCGACTTCAGGAGCTCGGGAAGTAGAGCAAGGACGGTTTCGAAGGAAGTTATACCTGATGGTCGCCGGGATGTCGCTAGGTGGTCGGCGGGAGGCCAGATCTGCCCACACTATGACAACGAGGAAGAAGGGGTCGGAGGCCCTCCCTCGCCAGCGGTGCTTGGGAGAGAACGGCAAGGCAGGCTAATCGGGACATGCCCAGCAGTGGGTAAGAGCCGTCGCCGAGGATGACCACGTGAATGTTGCACCTTCTCACCTTCCCGGCGAAGAGGATCCGGCTGGATCTGTGACCAGCGGTGAGCAGAGAGAGAGAGAGAGAGAGAGAGAGAGAGAGAGTGGCCACCGCTGTCGTGTTTAGATCTGGAGAGGCCGAGATGGTGTGACGAGAGCAACACTAGCAAGCAAGCGCGGACGCTCCTGCCTATATAGTGGAGTAGTACTTAGTTTTTTTTGTCTACCGGAGCCGGCTTGACCTCGTCAATGACTGTCGAGAAGTCTTCATGCACGTGGCCAGGAGGCGTAGTTGTCGTCATTTTGATCTGAAGCGCCGGATTATAACATATAACACGAAAAAATGCCACATGACAAGAAATCATAACCTCACTGCCCAAAGGAGACAACATGAATCCCGACGGACAAACTAGACGAGGAACAAAGCTCAAATTAAAGATAAACTCGTAGAAATGGGGTCCGTCGGTAGATATCCTAATTAACATAGCCGGCTTGACCTAGATGGCAGCCGAGTAGTCACTGCTCGTGCATGTGCCCCCAATGACTAGCCCAACTCAGTTGTCGCTGCTTAACCCTCGCAGTGATCCGAAGCACATGACACATAATTTTGCGAGATGACAAGAAACCTTTTTTTAGATTTCTCACCACAACTACAGCCATGTACAACTCAGCCTGCACGATATGTAGACGATAGCCAATCCAGGCGTGTCTGCTGGAGTCTGGTCACATGCATGGACGAACTGATCTTCCGTGTCTTGCAGGGATCGCACAGGCACCAACGTAGTACAACACTTCTCTAGTACTATCGCTCGTCTCCCTCTTCTATTAATTCACCCGACTTGCGGGGCCGGGGAGTGTGCCTATGGTCGGTTCTCAATTGCCGTCCCACATGTGTGTGCGAACGCAATATGATGCGTGTTCCATTCGGAGAGCAGCGTGCCAGACCGACCAACCGTCTGGGGTGCGACGCGAACGCGACGTGCGTGCTGTATACTATGTACATGTGTACCGCCGTTTTCTAGACGCTTTTCTCCATGGCGCGGGCGCAATCCATGGATACAAAATTAGTACACTGTATATTGTTTAAAAGTCGAGGGCGGGGCTCTTCCTGCCAGGTAGGCGGCGGGACAGTTCCGCCTAGTCGGTTCGATAGAGACGCGAGAAGACGAGGGAGTAGGCTGCTGCAAACGTAGGGCTGCGTGATTTGACAGCGAGTTACTGCTGGACAGGTGGGGCCCCGTGATTTGACTTGCCATTATCATTTTAACTTTAGCGCTACGACCGGCGTGAGTCTCCCGATTCCTGTCCACCTCCATACAGGTGCCTCTCCCAATGCTCCACCATGTAGTAGTAGAGGCTGGCTCTTGCATGAGAGCCCACTTCTCCACTTTTTCCTTGCCTCTCTTTCCTCCACATATGCAAAAATGCCATGTAAAGCGCACTATTGTACTTACTTGCTCCTACAGGTGCTTAAGCTTGCCACATAGTCATATAAAGTCTGATGTGGCACGTTAATCAAGAAGAGAGAGACTAGTTTGGTGACCCAAGGAAGAAATGGTGCTAAGCGTGTGTACCTAGGTGAAAAGACAATTTTGAGTCTATAGCTAATTAAATGAAGCAAACTTAGCAACACCATTTCATTGGAAGAGGTTACTCCTTGGCAAATGCAATAAATCTAGTACTCCCTGTGTCCCATTATATAAGAATGTTTTTGACACTACACTAGCTAGTGTCAAAAACATTCTTATATTATGGGACGGAGGGAGTACGAAGAAAGAGATAGAGAGGAGTAAAAAAATACACTTATAGCCAACCTTATAGCCAACCTTGTTGTAGTATGAGTGACTAAGTGATGACTATGTATGACATGCCAACATCAGATAGCCTAATGCACCGTGTTAAATCTCCAAGGGCGCGACCACGCGAGCGATGCGACGGTGGTGGTAGGCGCGACCATGATACGGGCTGCTGGCAGCCCTTGGATCTGAGATCAAACGGTCGCATGCTAAGTTGCTGAAAATTTTAAGAATAACCCTCCACGATAGGATATTCACCCATAGGTCTAGAATCACGCCATGCAACCGTTCGATCTCAGATCCAAGGGCTCTCGGAGGCCTGTATCATGGGAGAATGGAAAGCCACTACCCTGCCGTTCGCACACTAGCAGTTCGCTCCTACTCTTTCCGGCACGTCCTTTAATACTACGGCAGTTCGCTCCTAGTCGTCCCGTCCATTCACATTACGGCAGTTCCACTAATCCTAACCCTCCTCCCAAATCCATGGCGTCCCAAATCTCCCCGATCGGCGGTGAGTACAAGGTTAGAACCATCACTGGCGATGATTTCGACGTCATCTACACCCGTACTTCCGCGACGGTGAAAGGATGCCTTTCTCGCTTCAAACGCATGTTCGAAAACTCACATGATGAGTGGGTCGCTGGGCTAGATGTTGAGTACACCACAGTCCTGGGACGAGAGAAGGATCTAAAGGACGAAGAGAGGAAGAAGCCCGCCGTGATCCAGGTTTGCATACATAATGTTTGCTTGGTCTAACACATATGTCATGCCGACGTTGAGTGCCAGGATTGTAAGAACTTCCTCGAGGACAAAATAGTCAAATTCGTTACTGTAGACTTTAAGAACGCCAAAGAAGTCATGCGTCGGATAGGCCTCATTGTAGGCAACCCCTTTGACCTCCATAAGAATTGGCCGGTACCCTCTCGTCAGCCCTCAATGCTGACCCTAGCAGGAGCCATGGTTCATCCTTCGTACCGCAAACTAGAGAAACCTCATTACACGTTTCATCGTCATGCATGGCAGCGGAATGTACTAGATATAGACCACATCCAGTACGCTGCAATGGATGGCTACCTTTGTTTCAATATCTACAAGGGTTGGATGAATAGAAACAGCCAAGTTGGCGGTTCAAGCAAAGAAGTATCAACCAAGAGGGAGAGGGACAAGGACGAAGTCGAGGACGTGGATGAGGACTCTGAGTAAGGTGGCAGTGTCGTTGCTCATGGCAGTTCTAAACTTCTATTGCAGTGTCTACCGGATTAGTAGCATAGTTTAATTTCAGGTGTTCTTAGTTTAATTTGAGGGATGTGTTGTGCTGAGCCCCCAGCAGAACTATGTTATGTTTCTTCTCGTTACTTTAACTCTTCAGTGTGTACATATTAGTACTAGTATTTCTTTAATAGAATTTAGCACCCCAATTAAGCACGTACTAGCTTCTTTAATAGTACTATATGCATAATTTGGCGACGAGTGCTCTCTATATGTACCACCTTTTTTAAAAATTTCAATTTTTGCTCCATGGCGCAATCCATCGATAGTGGAGTACTACTGTACAAAAGTATAATTTTTTTAAAAGGCTAGTGTACTGTTCATCACATATATATATAGCCAGTTAAATTCTCAACCTAGAACGACGTGCATGCCATGTAGTAAACTGATCCGGAGGAAGTATAGTAAAAATGAGGTGATTTTACCCAGCGATCGGCGGGGGAGCATGGCCTGTCATGCGGTCCCACGTGTCATGATGTACCAAGGCGATGCGCGTGTTCCTCTTGAGGCAGAAGCAATACTAGTACGTGGTTTGAGATGATGTTAAACCGAAGTGTGAAATAATGGTTGCTTCGTCCGTCTGGGAAGGTGCGGCATTGTGATTTGACGTCTCATTGCTCGTTACTAACACTGGGCCGGTACGAGTGGGGTGTGTCCCCCCTGTTGTTCTGCACTCTTATTTCGTGCTTGACACATCGACCCGGTTGCACATGAGATGACCCCCACATCCTTTGTCAAAATAAACAACACCCCGATCAATGCATTTCACTCTTCCGTGCAACGGACGGCCACCTTACTTGCTCCTACAGGTGCTTAAGCTTGCCACATAGGCATAAAGTCTGATGTGGCAAGTTAATCAAGAAGAGAGAGACTAGTTTGGTGACCCAAGGAAGAAACGGTGCTAATCGTGTGTACCTAGGTGAAAAGACAATTTTGAGTCTATAGCTAATTAAATAAAGCAAACTTAGCAACACCATTTCATTGGAAGAGGTCACTCCTTGGCAAATGCAATAAATACTAGTACTCCTTGTGTCCCATAATGTAAGAACGTTTTTGGCACTACACTAGTGTCAAAAACGTTCTTATATTATGGGATGGAGGGAGTACGAAGAAAGATAGAGAGGAGTAAAAAATACACTTATAGCCAACCTTATAGCCAACCTTGTTGTAATATGAGTGACTAAGTGATGACTATGTATGACATGCCAACATCAGATAGCCTAACGCACCGTGTTAAATCTCCAAGGGCGCGACCGCGCGAGCGACGCGACGGTCGTGGTAGGCGCGACCATGATACGGGCTGTTGGCAGCCCTTGGATATGAGATCAAACGGTCGCATGCTAAGTTGCTGAAAATTTGCAGAATAACCCTCCAGGATAAGATATTCACCCATTGGTCTAGAATCAAGCCATGCAACCATTCGATCTCCGATCCAAGGGCTCTCGGAAGCCCGTATCATGGGAGAATGGAAAGCCACTACCCTGCCATTCGCACGCTGACAGTTCGCTCCTACTCTTTCCCGCACGTCCTTTAATACTTCATCGGTTTGCTCCTAGTCGTCTCGTCCATTCACATTACGGAAGTTCCACTAATCCTAACCCTCCTCCCAAATCCATGGCGTCCCAAATCTCCCCGATTGGCGGTGAGTGCAAGGTTAGAACCATCACCGGCGATGTGTTCAACGTCATCTACACCCGTTCTTCCGCGATGGTGAAAGGATGCCTTTCTTGCTTCAGACGCATGTTCGAAGACTCACACGATGAGTGGGTCGCCGGGCTAGATGTTGAGTACACCACAGTTGTGGGACGAGAGAAGGATCTAAAGGACGAAGTGAGGAAGAAGCCTGTCATGATCCAGGTTTGCGTGCATGACTTATACTTGGTCTACCACATATGCCATGCCGACGTTGAGTGCCAGGATTTTAAGGACTTCCTCGAGAGCAACCTAGTCAAATTCATTACTGTAGACTTTGGTAACGACAAAGAAGTCCTACGTCGAATAGGCCTCGTTGTAGGCAAGACCTTCGACCTCCAAAAGAATCGGCTGGTGTCCTCTCGTCAGCCTTCAATGCTGACCTAGCAGGACCCATGGTTCATCCTTCGTACGGTAAACTGGAGAAACCTCCATACACGTTCCATCGTCATGCATGGCAGTGGAATGTACTAGATATAGACCACATCCAGTACGCTGCAATGGATGGCTACCTTTGTTTCAATATCTACAAGGGTTGGATGAAGAGCAACAGCCAAGTTGGCAGTTCAAGCAAAGAAGTATCGACCAAGAGGAAGAGGGACAAGGACGAAGTCGAGGACGTGGACAAGGACTCCGAGTAAGGTGGCAGTGTCATTGCTCATGGTGGTTCTAATGTAGTGTCTACCGGAATAGTTGCAAAGTTTAATTTCAGGCGTGCTTAATTTAATTTGAGGGGTGTGTTGTGCTGAGCCCCCAGCAGAACTATGTTATGTTTCTTCTTGTTACTTTAACTCTTCAGTAAGTACATACTAGTATTTCTTACATTTCATCTTTTAGTTGGTATAGTACTACCACTTGTTTATTCACATTATATACGTACAATATATATGGCCAACATCATATAGCCAGCAGTTTAGTTGTCAAAGAATTTCAGGGTGCTTAGTTTTGTCAAAGAATTCCAGGGTTCTTAGTTTTATTTGAGGGGTGGGTTGTGTTAGACACCATTATTGTGACTAGCCTTTTTAATAGTTCTATATGCATAATTTGGAGACGAGCGCTCTCTATATGTATCACCTTTTTTTTAATTTCAAGTTTTGCTCTATGGCGCAATCCATAGATACTACTGCTGTTCAAAAGTATACATTTTTTAAAAGGCTAGAGGGCGGGGTAGTCTAGCTTGCTCGGTTTCACGAGAGGCGAGGGCCTTTGTGATTTGACGGCTCATTACTACTGGAAGGCGGGGCCTTGTGATTTGACTGCTCGTATAAATGCACAAACGACCTGATCGAGGAGGAGCAAAGAACCGTGTGGTATACTCAAGTTTTCCACTGGAGTAGTACTGCGACGGAGGAGCACGAAACACGGCAGCCCAGTGCCATATGGCGCTAAAAATGATCTAATTTGCTAGTCATCTCATTGTTAGCATTGTTCTATTCATTCCCTCAAAAAACAAAAACCATTGTTCTATTCATGCCTCGCAGAGAACGTGACACGTGCGGCGAAACACCCGAAGCAAAAGATGAAACACAGCAGCAAAAGAAGAAGGAAGATTATCACCCCAAATGATCTAATTCGCCGCGGAGTCGTAACTGCTTCTTCATCACCTCCACGACCTCCATCTCCTTGCACGTATCCTCCGCCATCTTCTTCATTCTGTCCATGACGCGGGATTTCTCGACGCGAGCCTTCATCATCTGTTCCACGGCCGCGTTACGTACCTTGACAGCAGCCGGGTGCTCGATGCGGAGCTTCGCCAACTCCTCCTTCTGTTCCATGACGAGGGCCTGCAGCATCTTCATCGAGGAACTACTATTCTCATGCAGCTTCTTCTAGCCGGCGTTCTTCTCCTTCAATAGGTCAATCCCATGGCAGAGCTTCGCCTTGTCCTCCTGAAGTCGCAGGATTTCGCCGGTCGCCTTCTTCTCCGAGGCAATGCTCTTCTTCAGTAGCATCACCAAGCCGGCGGTCAACTCCCCCTGCTGATTGAGCTCAGCGGGCATGTCGTCGAGGCTCTCCTTCAGCAACTCCGTCAAGCCTTGGATGAACTCCTTCTGCTTATTGAGGTGCTTATTGAGCTGATCGGGCATGCCGTCGAGGGATAACGACTCCAGCTCCGCCTGCTCGGCATGTTCGCCTCCGCGGCTAGGGTGCTCCTGGGAGCCATCGCCTGCCCGTGAGAGATCTTTCGAGGTCTCTGCGTGGCGGCGAGCCCTCTCTTTTTTTCCGCAGCCTTGGTTGCCACTCCCTTGTTACGAGTAGTTGTCAACCTAGAGCTCTGCTCACCGGCCATGGCAACGACGGACGAAGAAGAAGCACTTATGAGGAGGAAAGGTAGAGTAATTTTCGGTTAGGTAGTTCCCCTTTTTATAACCTAAGTACTAGCACTAGTAGTACTAATACCTGCATAGTGGGAACACGTTCAGGTTTGGTACGTAGTACTAGTAGGTGTGAGCAGGCTTTCGAATGTGATGGGAACAAGGTAAATATTAATTGATGGTTTTGGTTTCGAGGCCCGAAACGGCTCCCGATGAGTTTAGTGGAACATAAATTTCAAGTAGACTACACTACTCAAGTGCGTAAATATTATGTTATTGTCAAAAATTGGCACAAAATACGAAGGAGACCAATGGAAGTACTACTAGCAAACCACGATTTAACTACTCGCATGCGCGCAGTGAAGTAATAATGTCTTTCTTCCGCCCTCACGTCCACTCAATTTGCATGCGCTGTATTAATTGACCATCAATGAAGTGAATGACTTTACACGCGTCAAATTATCACATGGGGTGGATCTTGGTACAAAATTGCGTCTGCCCGTGTACCCGCGTGTGCGTGCGAGGGAATGAGTGCGTGCATGGCGTGCGTGCACATCTTCGCTTCGCGCATGTACCGCCAGTATGGCTCAGGGAGGACGAGTACATTCTTCTGGAACCAGCAGCACGTCACTGTGATCAATCCATGCAAGGAGGTCGCGACAATGCCTCCACATGTGCCACGTGACTTCATGAACTGTAAGAGAAACACTGTGTAGCGTGCCATTGGTATTCTAATTTACGAGTTTTGCACATACTCGAAGTACTAGTAATTTACACGTGCATTGCACGCATCAGATTTTGCAACCAAATTATGAATAAATACCACACTATAGCATGTAAGCTCTTAGTCATATATGCGTGATGTAGCCCTTCGTTTAATTCTTATAGTTCATCTCATTCAAAATCAAGTTAGTTTTTATAAAAAAGCTAAGAACGCGTGAATAGGAAAAACATGGGATTCTAGTGGAATGTCGTATTGAATCCTACATGATTATATGAGTGTTTGATTGTGCATAGAAAAAACGCAGAATTCTTTCAAAGAGTTTTGAGTGGATGGGATGTTTCCTATGAAATCTAGTGCAAATGAATCATATGGAAAAATTCCTATGGTTTACAATCCTACGAATCAAACAACCAAGATAGGAAAAATTCCTAATGATTAGAATCCGCCAAAATTCCTTTGAGAATCCTTTGAATCAAACAACCCCTTAATCTATTTTATGATTCATGGAATTGTGCGTTATAAAGCATAAAGTAAAAACAAATAATGGCAATTCAACTAGAAAAAAGTTTGGGCAGTTATGACACGGAAGATTCTAGAACAAAAGAGAACCACTGTTGTTTTGAGGTTTGTGCATTATGCTTAAGTTCAACCATGGATAAGGATGGGAATGGGTCGGGTTTGGACCGGGTTGAACAATATCTAATCCATATCCATATCCTTGAAGATAGTCTTTGCCCAACCACGAAAATATCCATGGGTGAAAAATTGTGTCCATGTCCAAACCCGTCGGGTATCCATACCCACTAGATATCCAGTGGGTCCTCTTGAGACATAAATAAGACATAATACAATGTTAACATAAGCTCTTCCAATCTTCACCTCGTGGTAGGCTAGGCCTCACTTATAGTAAACATCAACTTATGGTAACTCAACGCCCACTAACAACCAAATATCATTTAGGATTTTTTTTTTCTAATATATGACAATGATGAGTCATTTAACAAGGAGATAAAAATAAGAGAAGGGGTGTTGGAGTATGTTATGGATGGGATTGAATGTCAACTATTAAAATTTCCGACGGGGATTGTGCAATTTCTATTGCATGTTTTAGATAACAAAGTGTAAAATTGCAGTGGGACATGTGACTGTGGGGTAGGGATAGCAGACTTTTGCCCAATATGTCATACTATCGGGTCGGGTTTGGATATATCCATGGGTACAAGATTATATCCATGTCCTATCCACGAACAATCGGGTCGGGTTTGGGCGCCGCCCATGGACAGAAAAGCATATCCAAACCCTATCCATTCGGGTCAGATATCCATGGGTATCCATGTCCATGGATAAAATTGCCATCCTTAACAATGGAGTCTGCTAGATTGTACATGTGGAAAAATCCAGTGGGGGGCTAGAAGATGGTGCGAGGGGCCGAGTGGAGGGAGACTATGAAGGAATGCACAAGTGCGAGATCGATATTTAGAGAGAGGGGGCGAACACGTGAGCTGTTGCACGTAGTGGCGGAGCCATGAAAAATAAATGAGCTAGGGGGCCAAGCATTGCTAATCCTTTACGACGAGGGTCAATTCATGAAATTAAACCTTTTTAGCAGCAATTGTCTAATGATCACATTCATATTAGCCTCGATATATAGTGATGTTAGGGGGGGCAGGGCCCTTACTGCCCCCTGTCTTCGCCATTTGTGCACGCATCTGAGAGATGAAGCGGAAGGCATGGATGATGAGAGGGGGACGTTGGATATATAATTAATGTGGGTGTATTAGCTATTTATGTTAATCCTATGTAGAGAGGTATGGATTGATCGATGTGGATGTGGGAGAGGTATAGATTGATCGATGTGGACGTGGGAAAGAGGGTGAGACCTCACTGGATATATCGATTGATCGGTTTGTGTGGAAAACTATGAAAGACCTAGCTATATACACACATACATAGAGGAACATTGATCGTTGCACATGCACGCGTGAGAGATAAAGAATGCCCGGTATGAGGGAGAGGGGGATGTGTGTGGGTGTGTGCCTTCATGGGAGACCGACCTGAAGAAAAAGATTGCATGCGTGCGATAGATAATGCCGACTGGTAGTGTGTGTGCATGCATGCACGAGAGAAAGTTAGTGGTACAACTATAAAGAGAAGACTACTATGTGGGTGTAAAAGAATAGGTGAGGTCATAATCAATGTAAAGTTGAATTCAAATATTTGAATAAGAGATCCTGATGTTTGAAACCCATGCATGCATGAATATAACGAAGATCTGCATGGTGTGCTTTGGAAACGAGCATGTTGTAATGTATACACATTTGAGATACCGATGGCAGACATCATTTGCCCATGTCGCATCCGTGCATGTAATTGGAGATGATGGGCGGCTTTCGCATCACATATCTATATCTATACCCCTATATATATTATATTATATATATTTTCATATTGTGAGTGGGTAACTTTAACTTTGAAAGATGGTCGTTGGATGAGGCGAATCCGAAGGTCCAAAGATGGCAAATTTGAGCACTATTGGCCGTTGGATATCATCTAGATTCCACCAGATCTCGCCACATGTATAATCTAGAAGACTCCACTGTTGAACTTAAGCATGATGCACAAACATCAAAATGCAAGCACTTCTTATTTGTTCTAGAATCTTCCGTATCATAATTGCCCAAATGTTTTTCTACATGATTGGCCATTATTTGTTTTTACTTTATGTCTTACAACGCACAATTCCATGAATCTTAAAATAGATTTGCATTCTTATAAAAACTAGATGATTTTGAATGAAATGAACTATAAGAATTAAACGAACATCTACATCATGCATATATGACTCAAAGCTTGCATGCTATAATGTGGTATTTATTCATAATTTGGTTGTCAAATCTCATGCGTGCAATGCACGTGTACCTTACTCTAGTTTAAATGGTGTTTGTGTGTGTGTTGTGCGTGTTGAGGTGCAAATTGTCTTTTTTTGGGTACACGTTAAGCTTGTTCTTCCGAAATTTCAAGCCGCGCCTTGTTATGCTGAAAATTGAAGCTAGCTTCTCTGTCTATCGTGCTGCGAAACTCCCGCCTCTTCAACCCGCGCTGTCGTGGAAAAACGAGCACCTATGTGGCAGGGCCCCTTCTCGGTCCGGCAGGGAGCGGAGGGCGCACAAAGAGCAGATCGAGGTCGAACACGCGAAGGATTTTTACCCAGCTTCGGAGCTCCCCGGAGGGTTAAAACTCCTACTTCTGCTTTGTGTTTGTATTCTGTTCTTGCTCAAGAGCGTAGGTGTGCTGTGGTTTCGAATGGGTCCAACCACTTCTACGTGCGCATGGGCCTCCTTTTTATAGTCTAAAGGGGTTACCGACAGGTGGCAACGCAGAGAGAGGGGTAAAAAAGTAAAAACGGGGGTTGGTACAACCGCTATCAACAGTGCCCCCTACCTAACTCTGACGGCAGGGGACAAGGGCATTTAATGCCCGTCCGGTCGCCCAAACAGTGTAGGAAACGACCGTTAGGGGCGCCACCGATCGCCACGATGGCCTCCCAGTCATCCTCACTTGCCACCTTGCACCGCTTGGCTGCGCAGCTACCCGCCACGTGCACCAGGAGCGATCCTGCGACGACACGTCATCGGATGCGCTGGAGCGTTGGCTCAGAGTGGTGGCTTCGCCGCGGCAAGCACCTTGCCGCGGTCGCTGTTTTATCGCACCCGCGAGCTTGTCGCTCGCCGGGTCTTGCCAGGACGCGCGGCGCGTCGCGGCAAGTCTCTTGGAAATGTCTTGGTTGGCCTTCTCGGCAAGCTCCTCTTGCCGGGGCCTTGTCCTTCCCGGCAAGCTCCTCTTGCCGGGGTCTTGTCTTCACAGTCAAACACTTTGTTCTTGAATGGCACAGATAGGAATGACGGAGGATCTTGGCGGACGCCCAGCAAGGCTTGCCGCGGGGACACTGCGACTGCCCGTGCACAAGTTCGGGGTACTAAGGTACCCCTACTTTAGTACACCGACAGGAGCCCCCGGGCCTGGGTCATACACGGTGCCGAGCGCTATTGGGCCAGGCCCAAAATAGGGCACGGGCACGCGCGGCCTGGGTCCAAACCAAATCTGACTCCGTATCCGCCGCGCTCTCCCATAACGGCACGCGTCAATCGCGGCGTCATGGGAGAGATCGTGGGCAATTCTTTAATCAGGAAATGTGTAACGTTCGCCTCCCCTGTTTATAAGCAGAGGAAACAGGGCCGTTCCCCCACCTCCGCCACTTGCAGTTCCTTCCTCCGAAAGCTCCGCCGCTCCCCTCCGCTTCCCAAGCCGAAAGAGAGCAACACTCCGCCGCTCGTCGCCGCCGTCGTCGCCAACGCCTCGCGCTCCCCCACCGCCTCCGCCCTGGCTCCGAAGACCGGGAAGACTGAGAAGTCGGCTGAGGCGCTGCGACTCGAGACGATGCGCAAGGAGCGAGCGCTTCCCCCCCTCCCGAGCTCACCTCTTATGGTCGATGGAGACGCGGGCGCATCCGCGCATGCCGGTGCTCTCTGCCGAAGCCTCCACTTCGAAGCGGTGCCCAAAAGGGTACCATTTCTTTCCGGTGTTCTTCTATTGCGGGCTCTGCCCGCCCTTTTCCAATTTCTTCTGTGATGTCATGAATATGTACGGCCTCCACCTCCTTGACTTCACCCCCAACGCCGTTCTGACAATGGCGGTGTTCGCGCATCTTTGCGAGAACTTCGTCGGGATCTACCCCAATGTTGCTCTGTTCCGCCATTACTTCATTCCCCGGGTCGAGAAAGGAGAGCCCTTGTTGGGCGGGGTCTCCTGGATCTCAAGGGTTGGCAAGAAAGAGGTGTATCTGGAGGGGGAGCTCCGCAGCAAATGGGACGAATGGAGGGCTGAATGGTGTTGGATTGCTGACGCAGATCCGCAACCCTTCACCACCTTGCGCCAGACCCGAGTGGTGCATGGCGGCGACTGGAGCGCTCTGGGGGCGGACGACGCCAAGCTGAAGATCGCCACCACCCGGATTCTGCGGCTCAGGCTTGCCGGGCTCACAGTCAGGGCCGTTGGTGCGGATTTCCTCCGCCGCCGCATCGCCCCCCTGCAGGAGAGGGGGAGGCCTGCCTGGCTGTTTGGCGGCCCGGCAGATATCATGAGGCTGCGCCCGGGCCTCAACTTCAACTTCACGGTTCTGGAGCTTGACGGGATGCTGAAGGAGCTATTCAAGCATGACGCCCACCACCCGGAGTGGTTCAGGTTGCCACAGGGCGTCATCCCACTATGCAATAACTCCGGTCTTGATCGCATCCGTGCAATGATGCCGGAGTGCGACTCGCACGGAGTTATCCCGACTTGGCAGGAGCCTGCCGACGACGTCGTCCGGCAATTCTTCGACAGCCTGGTGGAGGTGGCCAAAAACGCCGACGAGAAGAAGCTCCTCACCCGCGACACCACCGACGACGAGATGCGGTACATCGCCACTAGGGCCAAAGAGGCGGCGGCAGCTACCGCCACGGGCGAATATGGCTTCACGTTGGAGGAGGCAGAGGCAGCCGAGGCGGCAAGCCTTGCCGACCGGGAGGACCTTGCCGGAGGAGCCGTTGGCGAGGGGGAGCCCAAAGCCGAAGCGAGCGAGCCTGCCGGGGGTGCAAGCGGCCAGCCTTCTTCGAGCAGCTTGCCACAGGCAGAGCCCCCAGTGCAGTCCCCGGCGCAACCAAGAAGGCGCCTCCGTAGGACTGGAGACACGACGGGGCGGCAGGCAAGCCGACAGCCGTAGCGCCGCGGGACGCGCTCCACCGTGGCAAGTACCGTTGCCGCGGGAGCATCGCAACCCGCGCCGACAACTGGAGTGGGGTCTTCCCGGGCCGCCACAATCAACCTTGCCGCAGCCTCCGCCAAGCGTCCGAGGGAGCCTACTCCTCCGCCTCACCGCGAAGAGAGGATACCAGACTTCGACCTCTCTGCGCTGAGCTCCAACGAGGAGGAAGAAGAGGAGGAGTAAGGCTTTCTCCTTGCTGCACTTGTATTTCTTCGATCTTTTCTTGTCTTGCATCTGATCTGCTTCCCTCTGAATCCTTGTTCCATTTCAGGACTCTGGCCGAGAGAGCAGCGAAGAGGGCCAAGGTCCCCGTGGTTATCGTCGAGGACGATCCTGCCGTGATGGCAGAAGACACGTCCGAGACCACCTTGACGGACCCGGTTCCTTCTCCTCGCAGCAGCCCCCAGCGTAAGTTATTTGTTCACTTCTCGTGGTAGGGCGCGCATGGGTGCTTTTTCTCTTGCTGATATCTTGGCTGTTGTCTCATTTGTGTAGGAGCAGAACAGGCCCATCAGGAGCAACCAGAGGCCGCTCCGGAAGTGCAATCTGCTTTGACTATGCCGCCAAGGGGTGATTCTCCGACAAGGGAGCGCTCCCCGGCAAGGGACGGAACCAATGAGCCTTCGATGGAGGAGCCCATGGTCACAGAGCCCAGCACAGGTAACCCTTCTTGTCAGAAATCTTCCCTTGGGTTCTTTTTCTGATCTTCTTTTTGGATATTTGCTTGACCTTTTCTTCCTCTTCCTGTCTTCAGATCCCCCTCTCACAGACCCGATGGAGACTGAGGCCACCGGTGGGGAAGGCGCGCGCGGCAATACTGAAGACGCCGCCGCTGACGAGGAAGAGGCCGGTGCTGATGAATCCGCCGACGAAGAGGCCGCCAAGGCTGCTGGTGCAGGAGCTGGCGAGGGGTCCGGCGATCATACTGACGACCCGGAGGGCGCAGGAGCGCAAGGCGCTACACCGTCCGCCGACCCCTCCGCCACTGATGCAGCGCCGGGCTCCGAGGAGCCCCAGCCAGGCGCCTACTTGAAGGCCGGCAAGGATGTATACATCAAGCTTCCCTGGGCGTCGAGCTCCAGGGAGCCGGTTGAAGGAGAGGAGTTTGATGAGGAAGTACTCGCCTCTGCTGGGCTAGCAGTGGTTGACGCGCCAAGCAGCAGCAGCGGCGAGTCCGAGGAGGAGCAGTTGCTCCGAAAGTTGGTGTCACTCTACCGCGCCCGGGAAGCGAAGCTTGAGTCCCGGGAAGCGCTTGTCGCGCGGGCAGGAGTTGACATAGAGAAGCATGCAGAGGAGCTCAAGGGCCGCAACCAGGAGGCCCTCCGATCCATTGCGGAGGAGAGGGAACAACTTGACGAGGCAAAGAAGGCGTTCATCCTGGAAAAGGCTGAAGCCGAGGAGCAGCAGAGGCTCGCCGCCGAGGAGCTGCCCAGGCGGGAAGGTGAGCTGACGCAGAAGAAGGTTAATCTGGACAGCCACGAGGAGGAGCTCGACGCACGGGAGCTATCACTTGGCGGGGCGCTCAAGGAGGCGAAGGATGCCGCCGCAGCTGCTGAGGCCGCCAAGAAGGAACTAGAAGAGAGGGTGACGCAGCTGGAGGCGGACATGAAAGGGAAGAATGAAGAGCTTGCCGCACTCCAGCGCGAACGCGAGAAGGATGACCTTGCTCATGGCGATCTGCAAGTTCAGCTCGCCAACAGGACCAGGGAGCTGAACGCCGCCAAGGACTCAAGTGCTGATTTGGAGCTGAAGCTGACCACCTTGACGGAGATGCTGGATGGCGCCAAGAGGCGGGAAGATGAATTGAAGGAAGAGATCAAGGGCAACGAGGAGCTGCTGACAAGGGCCGCTGAGACTCAAAACACCTTCAGAACTACGGTGGAGCTCTGGACAGAGGGCCTCGTCAACATCGCTGCAAGGATCCACGAGGAACTGGAGCAGCTGGACTTGGCGGGCTTCGGGTACTCCACCGACGAGAACCTCCAGCCCAGCGCCAAGCTTACTTTGTTCTTCAAGGGCATGGCGACGGCTCTCCAGCAGCTCCGGGAAAGGATCCCAAAGAAGTTGGCTAACAAGTCGCGCGCCATCTGCGCCAAGGTCTTGGAGAAGGTGTTGGTGAAGATACTCTTCCGCAACCCGGGCCTCGACCTCAGCCGCGTCCTCAAGAAGTTGCCGGCGGGTGCTGATCTTGAAGAGCTCAAAGCCATTGTCGCACCCATCGTGGACAAGGTCAATGAAGTCAAGAGGGTCGACGGCGATCGTGTAGATTAGGCCGCCCTTTTCCTCCTTTTTCTTGCCGCTGCTAGATATGTCATAGGAACAATCCATTAGAGCGTGGCAAGTTATTTATTGTAATATAACTTTATTCTGAGCAATGCTTGCTATGTTATCTCCTTTACTTGATTCCATCCCTTGTATGTTTTTACCCTACGCTTTTAGGGAACTTGCCGGCGCAAACACACTTGCCGCAAGCGCTGAGTGCGGAACATCAGCAGCCTGCTAGCGGTGTTGCTTCCGGCAAGAAACCTTGCCGGGACTAGTTGCAGCACACTTCATTGTTGAGCGGACTCGAAACAAAGTAAGGGCGCAACTAGCCACGAGCCGGTTCCTCCGCGCACAGGTTTTCCATACAAAGCACGGTCGTTCAAGGAGGATAATTTAAAAATTTAAAACTGATTGTGCTCAAACTTTGGCAACTTAGCTTTT